>NW_020525923.1:0-116257 GCF_003368295.1 Carassius auratus
TGTAATTTCCATACAAAAAAAGTGTTAAATGGCAATGTCGCTGGATGTGTTTGTTCACGGAGTGTCGGTGAAAATGTCCAAAGCAGTTTGGATGGTAACGGAAACCCATAATGCAGCTGTTTGGTTGACTGACAGCTGGCTATGGATTCTGTGTCCTTCCTTTCTTGCAGGAGCTCAAGAGAAAATTGTGTTGGAAGAAGTCAGGAGTTGGCCTCATTCAGATATGACATGAATGTTAATGTTACTTCTGTGTTATTTCAAATGTATTTGAATATATAGGACAATGTTATAGTTGAGTCAGAAATGTGTGTGTGTGTGTATATGTAGTTCTGATGTTGCTCTGGAATGACACGTTTTCTCCCGGATCGAAGAAATATGTTTCGCCACCGGGAACTTCGTGTCAGCCAAGATTGGCATCCCTTCTGACAATCACAACTCTTCAGAATCTTCAGTATTTCAGTAAAGCACCGAATCTAATACTAAAATGCTTTCGTCAGACATTTGAATTGGTGTTCTGGAATAATGTTAATTTAATAATAAACTAAGAACATTTGTCATACATCACTTTTTTATTTTTTTATTTGGGGCATTTATCATCAAAACTCTCAAATAATTGTTTAGATCTATATGATGATATAGAAGGGAATGATAGAGGTTTGTGTTTTCAATAGCTGAGAACAGGTTTTGGATGATTTGCTTTGTAGATTTTACTTTGGCTAGAGGGTATAAAGTGGAATCTGTGAGCCAGTGTTGCTGTTTTAGTTGTTTTGAGAAGAGATCTAGATCTTACTGTAAACCACAACATGTGACATGTAATCTGCCCAAGTTCAGCTCTTACATACAATTGTTACCTGCAACAAACAAAGCGGAAGTACTCAAATGAGCAACTGAACAACCAGCATTCAAATATGCTTCAGTATGAAGTGTGACCAGGTCTCATTTTGAACTTTTCTAAAGATTCCTATAAAACCTTTTATGGCTGCATGATGTCTTATTACTGTTATAGGGTAATATTTTAGTAATATTTATAGTATTATCAGAAGTCAAAAGTTGAAAACTTGGAGCTTTTTAAACATGTTTATGCTGGAAACAATATTCCTGATGCAGTCAACTCAATAGAGAGAAAGTCAAAAACATTTAGTCAAAATAATTTTTCACCTTTATTCTCCTAAAATCCTAAGTATTCTGTTATAATTTACTAACCTTTTTATCAGAAAGCAGAAAATTAATCGCATAATGTGCATGCTGCTGTTTTAAATATAATGAATGAAAACAGCAGACAAGTAAAGATTTGTAATGCATAATTTAACGATAATACTCTTTTCCTCACCCAAAGCCATCAAATGACTTTGTAATAGTACAATAAGATAAAGTTATGTGGGCTTAGAAGCTGAGAATGAAAAAAGATGACATGACTTGCATTTTTTGGTGCACACATTAATATGTTAAATATCAGTGATAAGAAGGAAAGTAATCCATAGTTTATTTTAAAAAATAGTTTATGTTTTTAAAAATAAAACGGCAGCTTCGGAACAAAATGTATTTTATCAGAAATGCACTTTTACTTTCTGTTCTGTCCTTGACTAAACTGATTTTGCCACACCCAAATGGCGCCTTTACAAACACTCAACCGGTGTTACGTGAAAATATGCCCCCTCTGACCAGTTACATTTTTGTTAACGTTCCGGTCCCCATGCATCTGTTTTGATTGGCGATCAATCCGAGCACAGCACCGCAGTGCTGCTACAGTCAATCTCAGTAACATCCCTCCAGTCCGGCCACTAAAAACAATGTCAACATACTGAGCCTAATTATGGAGGAAGCCGTGCCATTTAGCATCGTGTCCACCGTCAAAGCGTTGAGCGGCGCGTTGAGGAGAGATGCTGAACATGAAGCCGAGATCAGCCGCGAGCGAGAGAAGCTCTGGTTCAAGGAGAGCAGCGGAAAAAACCTGAGAAATCGTGACTTCTTGTCACCCAACACGGTTCTAACGACGCTGTACGCCGGCGGAGAGGTAAGTCTGAAATATATGCTTGCATGTGCGTTTTTTATTTTCTGTGTTATGATCTCTTCTTGGCCTGCACCAGTGACAGATGCGCTCTCGCGCTTCTCCGCATGGCAGTTTCACGCATGGCTTGAGGCGCAGTGTTGGATATTTCATTCAAGCTGTTGCTTGGACGTCTGTTTATGAATCACAGAGTCGCTGACACAAACTTGTCAGAATATAAGCCGAGCTCTGCACAGACACGCAGGGCGCCAGCTAGACTGTTGACATTGGTGGCATCGACCAAACATTTGAACCCTGCGGCAGAAATGATTGAACTCCTCACCGTCCGTTAACTTACATCGAGGTCAGACATGCCAATACCGACAAAAATGGTGTTGGCTGTTAGGAGAACCACAATGTCATAATCACGCCCGGATGTATTACTGTTTTCCTTCAAAAACAGAGAAACCTTGTTTTTTATACTTTCGTGTGGTCATTTGTTTTTTTGAGGGGATTCTCAGGTAACGTTAACGTCATGTTAACTGAATTTTTGTTTGCGCCCCTGGAAAACAAACGTGTAACGTTAAATAAAATTGTAAACAAAACGTTTTGCAATATATAAATGTGCTGTGAAACGAAAAATAATGACAGTAACGTTATTTATTATCAAACATACCTTTTATGTTTAGCCGATGTCCGATTGGGAATCTCAACGAAAATTTGCTGCAGCGGCAAGCTGTTGCTATGGTTACCACAAATGTTCGCTTCGCGCGCTCTATTTTCTAATGTTTTGTGTTTTCTGAAATGTTTGAAAACATTGTTGCGACTTGTATAATTATAAAGAATATATTTTAAATGTTATTGTATAAAATTCAAATTATAAAAAAAATTAATATTTAATTATGTAAAAATTACTTTTTACATACTTTTGACATTATTTGTCAGAGTAAAATCCTAAATTGATTTATTGTTTATGCTGCCTTAATTCTGTTGGTAGGTCAGTGACATGTATGTTAATAGAATATAAAAAGAATTTGGGTGAAAATTTATTGGAAAAAAAGCGAAACAGACTCGCATTGAAGAACAGCAAATTTGTTGGACCAACTTGAACACATTGAAATCTGCATGGGGAACTTTTTCAAGTTATATTTAAAGATAATAATTTATAATAAACATTGCAATATTCCAAAAGAAACCGTTGTCAATTTTGATTTCATGGTGACTTGAAAAGGCAGTCTTTGCATTCATGTTGGTTTTGTGCATTGTTTAAAATCACTTTATAATATTCATCAAACATTGTGATTTAACGAGAAAGTGTCCCGGGGCAGTAAACTAAATATGTAAATTGGTACACTAAATACACTTGTGTGTTTCACGAATGTGTGTGTTTTTCAGGTTCCCTCTGATGTTCTCAGTGGTATTCGCTCTCTTCATGGCAGCGGCGTATTGCCGATAGGAGCCACTGAGGTGACACCAGAAGGCCTGCGTGTGTGTGTGGATCGCTGTGCAGCATTCAGAGGTGTTTTATGTGGAATAACACCATATCTGAGACCTGCTGCTCAGAGACAGGGCTGTGTCCTCATCAACTGCCCTGCTCTCCACACCAAACAAACAGTGCCATCTCCCGATACACTAGCTCTGGGGCAGCTTCGGACCGTTCTCATTGCTGACCACCTCGGAGCTCAGCTCAGAAGACAAGGGTGCGTGCTTTGACTTTTTCGATATTGGCATAAAATTTGTCACCAAAGGACATATTAATCAACTTTTTCTTTATTCCATTTAGGTACACTGTGTCCTTTTGTCCAGCCTTGCCACAGGACAGTGACATTGTCAACTTTCTGAAAACGCTAGGCATTGATTGGCCGACGGTCCCTGTCAGCTGGACCAATGAGGACAGGGAGGAGAAAATTAAAAAAGCTTTAGAGAACTCAACCTACAGAGACAGAGAGATGGAGAGAGGAAAAAGGAGAAGCAGAGGCGAGGAAATAGAGGGAGAGAGAAGAGGGATTAAAGAGGAAGTTAGGATAAACCTTAAACAAGTGGTACAGGACGACAACCTTCAGGGGTATGATCCCAGTCTTGGCACTTGCACAGGTGAGTTGTAATGTGTTTATTAGGGATCTAACACGTTAACTTTCCTGTGGTTTATTTATATATAAGATTTGTGTCTGTTTGGCCAGTAAATGTCATTATTAGGGTTTCATGAGTAGAATGTTTGATGTTAAGATTTTAACTTAATACAATTTTCTAAATATTTTAACCCTGTCATCGAGCATTCGAGTATAAGAAATTTTAGCTTATTATACTTTTACAAATATTAAGCCACATTATGATGAAGCAATGCAAAATATATTTGTATCATATTGGTTATTGACTCTTTATTGAATTTATAACTCGTAAATTTGGCAGTAATACATGAGGTGCGACATGTCAAAGTTGGAATATACAGAAATTGTGCTAGAAATTATAGTTACTGCACAAAAGTACCTCTAGTGGACTTTTACATTAGGTTTGTCACATACTAGCGCTGTGATGAGTATGTTGAAAGAAACAAATGTGAAAATTGTTCCTTTAACTTTTTTAATTTATTTTTTTACATTTGACATTTTACAATTTTCAGTTACTAGCTGCACAAGCAGCATTAAAGGGATAGTTCAGCCCAAAAGTAAAAATTGTCATCATTTATTCACCCTGATGTCGTCCCAAACCTGTATAAGTTTTTTTCTTATGTTGAACATAAAAGAAGATATTTTGAATAATTTTGAATAATCAAACAGTGATTGTTCCCATTGATTACATAGTAAAGACCATCAACTGTTTGAGTACCAGCATTCTTCAAAATATCCTCTTTTATGTTCAACATAAAAAAGAAACTCATACAGGTTTGGAACAACATGAAGGTGAGTAAATGATGATAAAATGTACATTTTTTGGGTGAACTATTCCTTTAAGATGAGATGAACTGGGCCATACTCAACCATGTAAATCAGATTTCTTTACAAGGACTGTTTTACTCCTAGTGTTTCTGTGATAAACTGTTGGATAGCATTAGTTTTCACTCTGTATTGTGCATAAGTCAGTGATTTCTCTGTTTTCAGTGCAGAGAGAAGCTTTGTGTCATCTGGCCCAGCTGGACAGTGCTGCCACAGATTTCCCTGTGAGTCAAATGGACCCTCCGTCCGGATTATATCTGTCTGATTTAAATTAAAGATTTAAAAATTACAGTGAGTCACCATATTTTAGTTGGATGCTTTTAATGGATTTTTTTACTTTAGATCTCTTCAACGACAGCCCTGCATGTCACTTCCTGTCAGGATGAGTTTCGTCAGCAGCAAACAGCCATGTTGTGGAGAGCGGCGGGTGCAACGGCAGTGCAGGTTTCACACTCTCTGTCCGCACAGACACATTTGCCCATCAGCTGTACCAGCGTGCTTTACATATCAAACAATTGCTTTCTGTTTTGTATTTACTGTCATGTAAGCAGGAAGTTTTGGTTTGCACATATCAAAGGACTCATTCTTTTCCCTTCTTTACTTTAGTATCCTATATCTTGTAGTTATATCACAGCTACTACCCATGTTTTGCTACTTCTTAAATAGTAAGCAGCTGGAATTGGGCAAAAATCGTGCTCATTTTGAAAGGATATAATTGTGTCTGATTATATATTTTTCTCTTTCTTATCCTGGAAGAGCAAGTTTATAAATCTGTGTAAAAGCGTGTATAGCTGTTTTAAAATGATTTTTGTTGGGTTAAGTTACACTGATGGCATTAAATCTAAAAGACAATAAAGTAAACCCATAAAAGTTCCAAAGAGTCTTAAGACAATATCAAGCCATTGTAATTCTACCAAATGGGCAAATACACAATTTCCAGCTCAAATGCTGCACAGTTGGAAATACTACATTTTTGCTGGAAAATGAATGAATGAATGAATAAATATTGCTTTCTTCCTCTCTATTAGAGATTGGTGATTTGTGGTCCTGTTAAACTCCTGGAATTCAGATGAATGCAGCTCAGTATCTTCAGTAAGGCAAAACTTTACAACAGCAACTCTGTCATCTCTTTGTTATCCTTTATCAACTTTATTAATTATTATTATTACTCTATAAGTGTTATTGCAGTGTTATATGGTTGGCTGTGTATTGCTGCAGGTTAAGAAAAGCTCAGATGAAAAGAGGCCTCAGAAATGAAGTATGGAGACCAAGTTGAAGGTGTGTTTATTTGTGCATTCTTAGAATTACAGCTTCCTATTCTTAGTGAAATAGCCCAGAATTGGTCTGAGGCATGTTAATACAGGTGTCAACTGATCTGTTCATGTGCCATCAATTCACTTTTTTTAGGTCAGACATGGGATGACATAATTAGAGTCATGACCTCGGCCACAGTGAGGTTTGAACTGCTTTCCACAGTGCACACAAGTCCGGTGAGTGTATTTGCATCTGTGTGTGTAGAATGTATTTTCCTGATGATTAGAGATGAGATGATTGACAGCTGTCTTTCAGGTGACCTTAGATGTTCAGCGGGACAGTGGTGTGTCCACAAAGGGCCCCAGGGGTGGAGTCTTTGTCATGTACAACTGCGCTCGTCTTCACACACTTTTCAGCAGCTATGAGAAAGGGGTGGAGCAAGGTAACCCACACACACACACACACACACACACACACACACACACATACACATGCTGGTTCTTGACTTTAGATTCATGTTCCAAGTAATGTTATTATGATAATAGTCATGGAGAAGTTGTTTTTTAAAGTGCATGCAGTGCCTACACCTAAATCTTAACAACTTGTTTTGTTTACATGTTTAAAATGTACTCTTTGTTAGGCACAATTCTTTTTTGAATGACAATATATGTGAAAATATATAGATTTAACAACAAAAGGCAATATAGTTTGTGCAGTAGAGGTGTGGTATTTTAATTAGTTATGTTGTTTGGGGCAACAGTTTTCGCAATTCGCTGAAGTAAAGAATTCAGCTACCACATTTCTCCATTGGGCCTTCTGATTAACTGCATGTAAAGTAGTAATGTAGTATTGTTTCTATTCGTGAAATAATATCCATGTGTCTACTTTGAAACATGTAGGTCTTTATCCAGAAATTCCTGGAGGCATAGAGCTGGACTTTTCTGCCCTAAAAGAGGAGGTAAAGCAATATGTAACTAACTTGTCTTAATGAATGGTCTTCGGTCACTTCTGACCAGAGAGTTTTACATTTATTTCATTTTTAAAAAATGTTGGCTTCTCTAGAATGGTATGAAACTTGGTGACTTTTATGCCACTTGGTATGTGGACACAAAAAAAAAATTGAGGGCATGATTCGAAAAAGCTAAGTGGTCCTAAAAAAAATAAAAATGGGGAAAAAATTAAAATACAGAAACTTTTTGTGTGTACAATCTACAAATCCCCCACAACGCAATGAAGGGGTGAAACTCTAATGCATCTAGAGTGCAATATCAACACACCAACTAAGACGCACGTGCACACACACACTCTTGTACACACTCTTTTAAACACTCTTTTACACACTCTTGTACACACACACAGACACTTTTGTTTTTGTGAAAAGTGGGGACATCCCATAGGTGTAATGGTTTTTATACTGTACAAACTGTATATTCTATGGCCCTACACCTAAACCTTACTCCCACAGGAAACTGTGCATTTTTACTTTCTCAAAAAAACTAATTCTGTATGATTTATTAGCGTTTTGAAAAATGGGGACATGGGTTATGTCCTCATCAGTCACCCTCTCCTTGTAATACCTGTGTCATACCCATGTCATTATACAGAGTTGTGTCCTGATATGTCACAAAAACAAGAACACACACAAACTCATGAACTGGTGTGACTGTAACACTGCTACTATGTAAAATAATATCAATAATTCAACTACAATGCAGTAAAAAAGTGGACCGCAAGGAAGGGGTTACATTCTAAAACATCAAGAGTGTTAAACTGATACATCCACTCATACACACTTTTTTACACACACACTCACTGACAGACACTCAAATACAGAATTATACATTCTCAAATGAATTGGTATGGCTGTAACCATATAGCCAAAATGAGTCAGAAGACTGAAAAAAGAGGTCAAAATCAGATCAGACCCAGAAGGATTAAGCTCTGCCAAAGCATTTTCTGTTAATTTCTGTTACATTTTTATAGAATTTTAATGTTTTGTGTAATAAAATTCTTTATTTGTTTTATGTAGTAATAATAATGCAAAATCCTACACCTCAAATCAACATTTAAAACAACAAAAAATATAAACCTTGACAAGAAGTAGTCTTTGAGTGCCTTAATATATGTTTAAATCCACAACCTAATAAAAGTAAATATGTATAAAAACAACTAGGGAATTCACAAGCCTCTCTATAGCGTACGTTCTGTTCTTGTGTTTAGTGGAATAGACAGTTGTTTATATGCTGATAATAATGCTATTTAATCTTTAGGGGGAGTGGCTTCTTCTCTTCAATTACCTCATTCCATTCTCTGAGTTGCTGGACCAATCGGGACAGATCCTGGAGCATGAAGGCAGCACAGCCAGAGTGAATTTAAGGACTGAACAGGTACTTTATTTTTATTATTATTATTATGTATACAAATGTTTTGATTCCCATATAGACCTGAGGCTCTTAAAGCTCTTCCTGTTAATCTTAACTGGTTATATTTTATTCTATCAACTGTCTTGGCTTCATTAATAAAGCCATCCATAACTGAAATGTGTGTATTTTGTCTGTCAGGTGTGCAGATTCTTGGTGTCTCTCAGTAAAGATTTTAGCTCCTACTACAACAGAGTTCACATCCTTGGGGTAAGACAATATTAGCTTGTGTGGTTGTTTGTGAATCAATTTATGAAGTTATGTATCTGCTTATATAAGGATATTTTAGATTCTGTTGGACCCTTAGAACTGCTTATTACAAGGTTTTCATCTGTATTTTGCATATTTCTGTTTGTATCAGCATTAACAGTGATTAATGTGATTAAACAAGTTCAGGGCCATTAACTTTCCTCCTTCTCGTTCTCTCTCTCTCTCTCTCTCTCTCTCTCTAGGAGCCCCTGCCTCATCTTTTTAATCAGATGTTTTGTCGTTTATTGCTGCTGAGAGCATTAAGAGAACTTTACCACAGTGCCCTAGACTCCCTTAACCTTCCCCCAATACCCCAACTATAGCATCTCCACTGCAGACATTATACACAAACAGCAACAAATTCTCTCCCTTAACAGCCAGCACTCTTCCATTTCCTTAGTTATTACACCTTAGATACCTTCCTCATAGCCATAATTGCCTGACCATATTGTCTGAATAGCCCCTAATAGCCATACAGAAGGCAGGACAGACCCCATAAATCTGTCGCTCTTCACCCTTTCATCCAATAAATAATGTTTAGTCTGAAAATTCGCCCTTAAAATGTCAACAGAATATGCTTTCTTTCACAGTGAATTGAAATCCTCCTGCATGAGTATGTATTCTGTGTAATAATGTTTCATTGGTGTAAGTGCCCAGCTCTATTTGTTCAACACTGAACACATACTGTATTTACAGCACAGCACCGTTGTTCTTATAGTCTGATAGATGCACACACAAAGTATCTGTCACCACTGTTTTTGATTAGGAATCATGTCTGCATGGTTTGCGATCATTTGGCATTCCTGAAATGTCATGATCTGGGATGCTACTTCTTTTAATATGAATATAGTCTGTATATCTGTACCAAATATAAAGTCTTAATTCTTGAGTTCCCCTCAGTGTCCCTCACTGTATATGCCACTGTAAGTGTACAGGTGTAGTACTGATATACCTCTTGTGCCATATATTTCAGATGCGTCGGTACTCTCACTGTGTCTGGAGTTTTCACAGAGCTGTGCCATACGCCACACAGTGTTCAAAGCCCTGAGAGTTAATAAACACGTTAAGAGTGACTGTAACATTCTCACCTTTCAATGTTTTTGTTAATGGTGATTTCACTCAATGTATTTAAAAAGCAGCATCCCGCAGAGACTTCATTATTAAAAGAGTGTCAACCTCTGAACGGTTTTATTTATTTATTTTAAGTGTGCGAATGTTTGACTCTGTCCATACACAAGTCTTTTATTTATTTTAATGATGAGACTTTACAGTCAGGGTTAATTAGTTAACATCAGTTAATGCATTAGGTAACCAACAGTTTTTTTGTTTTTGTTTTTCACTCATTAATATAGTTTATTTATTTATTTATTAATGTTTGTTCAGAATACATCAACTAATGTTAATTTCTGTTTAAAATGTTTTTTATAGGATAGATGTTTATGTGATGTTAACTTTTAATAGATTAATAAATGCTGTAAAAGTGCTGTTCATTGTTAATGTTAGCAAATGTATGAACAAATATTGATGTATAGAATATAGTAGTTTTGTCATTTCAGTCATGTTTATAAAAAAAAAAAGAGAGAGAGAAAAACTTTGATGTTAACATAACATTTGTCCAGTGAAATAGATTTTTAGGCATTTTACTTGCATGTGATCATTTTTATGTATATCTTCATACTTCATACAAGCACATAGTGCACATCCATAGAAAAAAAAAAAGTTTAGGATCTGTAGGTTTTTTTTTCTTTTCTTTTTTTTGAAAGAATTTAATAATTTTATTCAGCAGGACTTTAAAGTGATCAAAAGTGATAGTAAAGATATTTGTAATGTTACAGAATATTTCAAACAAATTCTGTTATTTTTTACTTACTGTTCATCACACAAGTCTTTAAAAAAATATTACACTTTTCACAAAAATAGGCTACACAGCTCTGTTTGCCACATTAATAATGAGAAAAAATGATTCTTGACAATCACAAAATCAACACTTCTGAAGAATAATGACACTTTAAAAATTCTACTTTGCAATCATGGAATAAATTATATATTTATTATACATTCATATTTAATTATAAATATAGGTCTATCACAGTATTGCTATTTTACTGTATTTTTGATTAAATACAACAAAAGTACTCTCTCCTAACCTTTAAAATGTTAGTGTAGAAAAAAATACAGAGGCATTTGTTTTACTTAAATGTCGTGTTTTTATTCCCAGTTAATATCTCAATTTCTGATCCTAAATGATACTGCATCCAAACTCACAAGACGTGCATTGTGTGGTTTTAATATTAATAAAATTAGAGCTGGAACCAGAATAATGACCCAGACAGGCATGACTAAACATCTCATAATAGTTATGAGTGGGCTGACAGAAGCTCATCCTTTTTTAATGAATTATGTGTTAAAGGGATAGTACAGCCAAAAATGAAAATTCTGTCATTAAATACCTTCTTGTTATTCCAAACCCATTAGACATTTGTTCAAAACACAAATTAAGATATTTTTGATGAATTCTCCGTGCTTTCCTACATACGGCAACACAAATTAAGGTCCAGAAAGGTAGTAAGGACATCATTAAGTTAGTCCATTTGACATCAGTGGTTCATTTGCAATTTTGTGAAGCTAGGACAATACCTTTTGTAAGCAAAACAGTTTATTATCTTCTGTCAGTATTTGGTGTGTTCACAGTTAAACCACTGATGTCACATGGACTATTTTAATGATGTCCTTACTACCTTTCTGGTTCTTGAACATGTCACTTGCATTGCTGTATATGCAGGGTCAGAAAGCTCTCGGATTTCCTCAAATATATTTAAATTTGTGTTCCAAAGATGAACAAAGGTCTTATCGGTTTGGACAACATGAGAGTGATTAATTAATGACAGAATTTTCATTTTTGGGTGAGCTATCACCTTAAATATGCACCTTGAGTCTGTAATGCTCAGTTTTAGGACTGAAAATTAATAGCAGCCACATTGCTAGAAAATGGTTCCAGTTTTCAGTGCTGTGACTGTTGGTTTAAACTCTAGAATACTGCCAGCCAATCTGTCCAGTAGTAACCACAGATGTCTTCATACTAAGAATGCACATGTAGATAAGGACATGACAGGTTTAAGAAAGTTTAATAGCATCATTCAGCCACTAGAGGGCAATCGTGACTTAAGTGGTTTAGGGCTGGTTAAGCTGTCAGTCATCACGCTGGGCATCTCTACATTGAAGACAAAAAAAAAGGAGACTAGTGCATGAAAGGAGTTCAAAGGATGAAGGAGAGTACGCTGTGTAATCGCTACAAGCAATACTGATGTCTTTTCAAGAGGTGTGTGTGAGAGCGAGATGAATGAATGAGGTCAGAGGTGCCCATGGGAATTGAATGATATTTGTAGCTGCCAGGGATAGGTGGAGAGAGAGGGAGAAAATGTGGGTGGAGGAGGGGTGGTGATGATAGAGGCAAGTGATATTGATGAATGTTGTTTTTATTGACTGGTGTGGAACCCTAGACAGGAAATAAGAGTGTGAGGTGGGTGTGTTTTGTGGAGTGTTGGGAAATGACACGGAGACAGATTGTTACTATATCTGTTAGTGTCACTCTAGCAGGAGATCATTTTATTTTGCAGTTTTAGCTACAAAGGTCTGATATCAAGCCTATTCAGAGTACAAACATAGCACACGCCAAGCATCATATATATATATATAAATTGACATTGTCAAGTAAATAGAAGGGGCCCTCTTGCCAGCTGGCCGATAATTTTGGTGCTAATTAGGTGCTAATCCAATGTAATCCCCGTTCATTTTCAGTCTGAGCACAACTAACAGGCTTCGAGGAAATCTGAATTCAGTTCAAACATTCTGTTCACACTCAGAACAGGATTAGTATGTGATTCATATCAGGGGCGAGTCGACTCATGCCCTTGAGCTTTTGAGTGAAGTCTGTTCAAAACATGGCTTATGTTGAATTCTAAGAATTATACTCTGAACACTGATGGAAATGAGTCAAATCAAAGACTCGCATCTTAGAATGACATTTACCTCAGTGGAAAATGTATAATCTTTTTTTTAAAGGCTGAATTTATTTGATCATTAATATTATATTTAAGTTATATTATAGCAATTTAATATAACTGTTTCCCTAAAATATAATTTATTCATGTGATGGTAAAGCAGAATTTTCAGCATCATTACTCCAGTCTTCAGTGTCACGTGATCCTTCAGAAATCATTCTAATATGCTGACTTGGTGCTCAAGAAACATACTAATATTAATACATATTAATAAATAATAATATTGGCAGGTGTTGCATAGCAAATTTCTTTTACTCTTATTATATGCCTTTTGATTGTATTTCCTTATCACACAATGGAATCTAAAGGTGATAAATTACACCACCATTTTCACACTTCCATTTTTTATATTCCTTGTTTAATCCCATCAGGTATCAGCCGAGACTGTAGTGTTGCCAGAACAGTCTGCCTCACCGCAGAATCTAATTAAAACAAAACTGGAGTCTGTCAAGCTTCTGGTGGTTCCAAGTGAAGTCCTCTGTGTGTGTGTGTGTGTGTGTGTGTGTGTGTGTGTGTGTGTGTGAGAGAGAGAGAGAGAGAGAGAGAGAGTGATTGTGTGTCCCAACAACATGCTGGAAAAAAATCTTCCTCAAAGCCTTTGGGTTCCCTCTATCAAACTGAAGCTTAGAGATTGCGGTGCCGTATTTGATGTAGATCTCTCAGCTGAAACTTTTGATAGTTTGACAAATTTAGACTAGAGCTGAAATAATATTTTGGTGGGTTGAGATCTTTGAGACTGCGCAAATCTGTCATTTAAAACTGTGTCAGAACAGCTTCATGTGATCTTTCTTTAACCATCAATAAAGGGTGAAAAAAGCTTTTTTTATTTTCTTCTTATTTTAAATAGTAGTAGGCTGTTTATGGATAAAAAGTCTGCTTTATGAATCTGTGCCATACTTTGAACGTGTTTCTTTGGCATAGTACTACAAACAGAGTCGCTTAAAATTTAGTTTTAGACTGAGAGCAAGTTCTGCTGGGGAAACAGGAGTACAGATGATAGCACAGTCAGTAGTGTATTTCACAGCCATCCAGGCTTGTGTAGGTGTGCATTAACAGATAAAGACCTAGTGGAACAGCTTCCTCTTTCTTTCTTTCTTTCTTTCTGTTTCCTCCTCTCTCACTTTTTCTTTACCTCTGCTGATAAAAAGTGGTTTGAATTATATAATAACCATTTGCTGACTTTTAGTTAGATATGTCTGTTCACAGACCTTCCTTTAGAGAGGGCAGTCTCCCTGGTTTTCTGAAGATAACAAGTCTTTAAATGTGAGTTGTTGTCCCCAAATGACCCCCGAAAATGTAAAAGCGATTGCCAGTTTTATGAAAAATAATAAGCAACAGGTGTTCTTCTGACCACCATGATATGTTTGTTGATGGGAATTCATGGTTATATGTCACAGAAAAAACAAATCAAAATTTCTTGCTGTTGTTGTATTTTACATGCTACGTTGAAAAGTTAGGGGTATTCAAAAGTTTAGATTTTTTTTTTTGAAAGAAGTCACCAAGGTGCCATTTATTTTATAAAAATACAGTTTTTTACCTAATATTGTGATTCTATTTTATTTATATTATATATAATTGAATCTGATTGTATTATCATGTGTCTTATATAGGCATGGGTCTGTCAGGCTTCAGATACAGCAGCTTGGTGAGAAACGCAGGTCTAAATCCTGAATAAGACAGCAAGATACCGCTCTCATCTGATGCTAATCCACCTTAATCCCAGTTCACTTTCACTCTAAGCACAACTAGAGCGGCTTCCAGTCGATCTGAATTCAGTCCAAACATTCTATTCACACTCAAACAGGATTATTCATATCGGGGAAGTCTCAGATGAGCTCATATGTCTATGACTGAAGCGTGTTTAATACATGGCTGCTCTATAAAGGCATTTACATCCCATGCTGGAACGAGTTAATGTGCTCCTCCTCTTTAGATGTAATAGGATCCAGTAAGATTTGTTCTCATTAATATAATATGACATAATCTTCAGGGTAATAAAGGCACATCGCCAATTCTTTTTCATTAAATTACACCCTTTTTAAGAGCTGGTATAAGAGGTGTTTTAATATATGTATACTCTTATTGATGATTGTATGCTGTGCTGATGATACTGATATTAATATCTTAATATTGAATGATATATATATTTTAAAGAATGTGTTTGTGACATTTGATTTGAACTATAGGCAAAATGAAGATACTGTAAATATATTGTAAATGTAAATATTTCATGTTTATCATATTTTTAGTAATTTGCATTATTTAGATTCTCTGTGGTAGTTTAGCATGGGAGGTGCAGTTTCATATATGTAGTGTATATATCAACATATAGAATCTGCTGTATCTGCGCTGTGTCTTTGAAAGCTGGAGGAAGGTGATAAAAGAGCAAGAAAATATTTATAGCTGCATGAAAATAACTATTTTTTGACATTGTTTTTAAATGTCAACCCTCTCTCTCTCTCTCTCTCTCTCTCAATTTCCCTTTTACCTTCATACTATTAACTCATTCATTCCCCTGCCTTTTGCTCTTTCCCTTTATCAATCCCTCAGTTTTTTCATTCTCTCTATTTTTTTTATTTGCTGATTTGGGTCACTGGCTGACTAAGAGACAACTCACAGCTGGCCTATAAACAACCTTCCCCCTTTCAGCAGCATTAACTCATACTCACACACATACACGCACACACACACACCTCTCACTCCAGCACTCAGAGGCACAAATCTCTCTCATCATTTGGCACCGTTTGTTTACTAGGCCTTTTGAAACAAGCTTTATGAACCACTCTCTTATCCTCTGTATTTATATCAAGAAAATTTTATTTTTTCCATGTTGTTTTGCCTTAAGCGTGCTGTGGTGAAGTCCCACTACATCAAGATTTCATCTGGCTGAGGCGGCCAAACATGGATCAGATTTCTGACACTTGCATTATAAGGATTGTAGATTCTCCAAGTGAAGCTTACTTCCGCGTTTAGGAATAAGGTGGTTTAAAAAAGTTTCTAAATGTTTTCTTTTGTGATTTCTTCTTCTGTTTTAGGTTCGCAATACTGTTATTATTTTTTTTATTATTATTATTACTTGAATATTTTATAAAAAAAATTATACAATTGTATATGTATTTTATTATATATATTTAATATGATTTTATACAATTTTGCATACAGTATTTAATCATTTAAATATTTTATTCAGAATTATACCATTTTAGACAATTTTATAAATATAAAATACATTTTTTTATTGCATATTTTCCTTTTATTCCATTATAACCTTCCATTTTTACCTTTCCAAAAATATAGAAACATGTTTTAATTGATCATTATACAATAATTCAATCCATCACATTACACTTATCATTACTGTGATAACTAGTCTTTATCATCCAGCTGTGTTTGTGTGCTAATTTTTCAGCCCTTTGTACATATTTTTTTGATTCACCATTTTGTCGGAATAGACTGCGAAGAGCAGTCTTCTGTGTTTGTTTATGAAATGGGAGTGATGCGTCAGTAATGCGATGATAACACGTTTTGAAGGGTACATATGCGTGCGCGTGGGGACGCTGATCCGGGCTAATTTAAACTTTACGCATATTCCATGTGAACGAGCTAGTGAGAGAGAGCGGTCTGCTCTAAGAGTCTTTCAGAAGTTGAATTATGAGAGCTCCATGTCGAAATCCAATAACCATGCGGCAGATAACGAACATACAGTGTTCATAATCCCATAATCCTCTAAAATTGCTAATGACATCACTATGCTCACGGGCAACAGCGGCGAGACGGGTCCGGTCCGAGGGTAGGGGCGTGTCCTAAACTTGCTTCCCTGGGTGTGGAAGCCACATTGAATATTCAGGTTCAGTTTATGTGCACATCATTTTAATTAGTTCGCGCTCACCAGGCACAGATTTGGTGTGGTAACAATCTCAGCTCACTCAACCCAATTGACACCATATGCCTTCAGTCGTATCTCAAGGGCTCTGTTTGAGTCTTGAGGAGGCGGTATTATTTTGAGAAACAGATTAAAGTGTGTGTAGGCGTCAGAGAAGGAGAATACTTGAGGTTTGTCTCTGGTGGTGTACAAAGTGATTGTGCATAATTTAAACCTCACTTCCTGTATTGTCGGTACAAGCAGCATGCTTTAAAAAGGCATAGGTGATAGTGAATATAAATGACCATCACAGTATGGGTGCAATTATCTGCCAGTCCCTTTCTCTTGTGAATATGTATTATTATTGCCGCCTGCCCGTTCAAGCCCAGCCGTGACAGATGCTCACCGGGCCGAGGCCACCTGCTGCTGTGGCCACAGGGGAGGGGTTAGCGGGTGAGCAGGGAGGACAGCAGGGTTGTGTGTGGGGGAGGGAAGGGGTCCGCCGGATGTGAGCAATTACAGATCAACAGCAGTGGTGAGACACAATTACAAACCCCTCTTCTTGATGGAACGTACCCCCTACTCTTGCTGTTCCCATGGTAACTCATGGAATAGCTATGGCCTTGTAGCTTACAGCTTACCTGAATGTGTATGTGTGTGCATGTGTGTTAAGGGCCCCCAGGTGTGCTCTGTGAAGTGTGCACCCCTGTAATCCGCAGGCTGGATTTTTGGGGATTACAAATCAGACCATTAGAGCTCTCAATCTTTCACTTCTCTCTTTTCATCTCACAACCTACATCCATAAAGACCGTATAGAATAGACCGTCTTTTTAGTCTTGTGCAGACAGGCATCTTATTAATAATTTTGTGCAAAGCTATATTTAGTGTCAACGTTGATGCAGGCATAAAAAAAACAAGACTGCGCTTGATATTAAAGTCCTTCAAAACAGAACATGGTTCTCATGATGTTGGACCACAGAAATGCATGCAACTCTCTCCCCCCCCCCCCCCCCTCTCACTTTAGATTCTAACTTCAAAATCCACAGAAACCAGCACCTGTGAGACTGAAGTGATGGATCTCAGCAGTCAGCAGCACACCAACTGAGCCTAGGACATAGAGCGCTGTCTGCGGTTCTGAACAGATCAGGTGTTGCACTCATTTTTTAATGGTTCAGGGATTTTATCAGGTCATTTTCTGGGTTCTAAACTGTTGCATTTACATTTTATTCAGATTGCAAATTTGTTAGTGATGTAGAGATTTTTCAATTGTTTTTATAGTTATATTTAATCCAATTAGATATTCATCAGACCACTGCATTTAAGCTTTTTGGCTACAGTTTAGATTAGGGAACACTTTTCACTATTAACTTGCTTATGCATTTCATATTGGCTGTTTATTAGTACTTATAAAGAACATATTAATACATTATTCTGCATGATCATACTCTAGATCCCTTAACCCATTCTATTAAATAATATAAATTATTTAAAGGATAATTTCTTTGTCTTTATTGCATTAACATTAGATTTACATACACATCAGATCAGTGCTCTAATTTGTAAATGCTTTAGGGATTATACTTTTTAGATTTAATTTTTAGTACTTTTATGGATGTTTGTTGCATTCACTTTTTTTTCCCCAATACAGATCCCAATATAGATCATGCCTAATTATAATTAATTTGTAACTGGTTTAGATATTTTTTTAAATGTGCATGATTTCATAGGTCTCGACTTAGTTACATTCACATTTGATCCAGCATATTTCTGCTGTAGACACTGGTGTTAAATGTTTAATTTTAAATATTTTGATTTTGTTGCACTCCCATTAGATCCATTTATGCATTTGGCAGATGCTCAAAGTGACTTACAATGCAAACATTTAATGGTAATCGGACCTCATGCTCTACTGTTTAAATATAAATATAAATATAAAAATAGTGAATAAAAAGTCTTATCATCATCCACCAGTGTAGGCATTGAGAAATGAGCAGAAATGTAGGCCATATGTGTTTTCATGACATGCAAGAATTTGAATTATGGTCTCTACTTTATTTGGGGGAATGATGCGTAAATGTGATAGCTCTTCCCAGAGGCTGTTTGGCGAACTGGTAAATCGCAGGCGGGCTGATCGGAGTTACCCGTCAGTCTATCAGTCAGGTTTCACAGAAGAAGCTCTCAGTTATGGGAATTCCTCTCCTCCTTACTTAATGTGATTTAGGGCTGCCGTGACTGTGTGCTATAATACCATCAAGCGTCTAGACACACACAAGTACACCCGCAGCACTAAAGACTAGACATGAATCTCATCCTCCACAGTCAACGAGGAAAATGCGCAAATCATTTTTTTTTTTTTTTTTGCTTAGACATCACTGGTAGCTCCACACAGAAAGCACAAGCCCTTTACCACAGTCAGCTCTGCTCAGCTGACTAGAGCACGAGAACAGTGGGGCGCGAGGGGCAGCTTATCGAGAGAGAGAGAGCGAGCGAGAGTGCACAGTATAATTGAGCTGTATGAATTTTTCAACATCCGTGGATTCGTTCCAACCGTGTCAGTGGCAGGCAGACTGCGAGACAGAGATTGGGTTTTGTAACGCGCAAGTCTATTTCTGACTAAGCGTGGATTTCACATCCGCCATGCGGGGCTGTGACACGCGCCTCCGAAATTCACCCTCAAGCAGGGTGATTTAAACAGGAGAAAAATCATAGTTAAAAAATGTCTCAGTGTCAAACAGTGAATTCAAAATTAGACCATATCTACTGAGTGGGAGGTAATCTGGCAGTAGAAAGAGAAGGTAATTTAAATTCAATGCAATGAATAATAACAATAATAATAATATTAAAAACGCCTCAGAAAATCGTTCAGTGAATAAGACATGACGTCACAGGTGGACACCGACTGATTGTTACAGCTACACACAAAACCACCACCCTCCCCCAAACCCCCACTGACGTTAATATATATATATATTTTTTTTTTTCGCACAACAAAAATAAAGAATATGCTGTGCTTCACATTTGTTGATTAAAGGTTTTATCATGTGGTTAATCACATAGGCTATCTAAAACAGAATAAAATAAATGGTATGGAAATGCTTACATTTACCTTACCATGTGCTGGAGGAGATTATAATATATTTAACTGCACATTACATTACATTTTGCTATAAAAAAGGCGTATACTAAAAATTTAAATTTAAAAATATGAGTGGTTATCATGTTTTGTTCATTTTTTTATTGCATTAAATTAGTTCAATATATGTGTTACACAGAAGCTGTTTTTATCAAGTAATCTAGCCACTGTTCATGTAAAAATCACTAATGATAAACGTTGATACCATGTGGCCTTCTGTTACAGGTGTTTTTATGGAAGATATTAGTAAGATACAAAGCAATGCAAGAATGTATTGACATTATTTGAATGAAATGTATGGATTTATTGATTATAACATATAAATTATTTTCCATTTCCATGTTTCAGATTTAATAAATTTAACACTATTGTTTTCACTTTGATATTGATAGGTTGTAGGCTAGTAGCTCCTCAGTGGTGGACATGAGGAAACAGCCTTGCGCACACTGGTACGAACCATTCCCGTCTCAGAGAGAGAGATAGAGAGTGAGCGAGAGAGAGGAGAGAAAGAAAGAAGCGAGAGGGGGAGGAGTGAGGGTAGCACCGGGTTCGTTGTGAGCCATGTTGGATGTGAATGAGAGATGCTGCGCTCGTGCCGCTGCTAGCCGGAGCTCTACCAAACACCGAGAGTAGATGCGAGCTTCCCGGGATCACCGAGCGACCGGGGAGCACGGTGGAAGGAGTAGGGCGGTGGGGGTTGAGCTGGCCACTTAGCCGGCGTTTGGAGAGAGAAAGAGAGACACCTGGGTTCACAGAGAGGGGAGAAAGGAGAGAGGAGGAGAAAGGATTTCACCAGACTAATGGCTGCACTGCTACTGGACTTGGGCTCGCTTTCGCCGCTGTTGTTTTTCCTTCTCCTCAGCTCTTTGTTCAGTTTTATCCCGGGGAGTGCAGCGGGGCCGTTCTGCCGCTCCCTGTGCACCCACCCAGCCCCCGGAGACGCTAAAATCACCAGCCTACCCGACGGAACGTTAACGGGGGATTTGGCTGGGGGCGATTGGAAGATCCACCCTGCACGGTCGCGTGGACGGGAATCGCAGTGCTTACGGTCCTGTGTAGTTGGAACCCTCTCAGCTCCGTTGAGTCCGGATTACCGGAATTCTAGTGCATGGATATCAGAACCGGCGGCGCACACCGGACGCTGTCATCACCAGCCTGTTTGGAGTAAGTGTGGCAGTGGAGAGAAGGGCGTTGTTTCTCGTGTTCTTTCCTGCCCGGTTCAGTATGGCAAAAAGAGGACTATACAAAGGACTAGAACGCACTCGCGACCACAGACGCGCCTCGACACGGACAGAGTCATTGCACAAAGCGTGCTGGATTGCTATAGAGCCGTGGATAGCCAACTGAGGCCCAACCTCTGCCCATGTTACCCAAAACGGGAGTTTGCCGCTGACAAGACACCAACTCGGCCGTTATTAAAAGCCTATTCTTATTTTAATGTAGTTTCGGACACCAACAAATTGTGCAAAGCAACGGCGGACCGTCCCCTCTCATGCGCCCTGAATGTTATCGATCTCACCAGAGAGGGCTGGAACGGGTCAGGCATTAGGAATACCCGCGGGGACCCAGAACCTTGTGCGTGGCAGCCCTCTCTAGGACTTGGAAGCGAAGCAAGCAGCTGTCTCAAGTCACACCGGATCACAGGTTGTTCTGAAAGGCATCCAGACTGGCACAGCAGTAACTGGCACCGGTTCAACATCTCTCTGAGGCGCTACTCTGTTTGTGGAAGAAAGACAAGAGAAAATACAAACAGCACATCTTCAAATAAAAACTCAGAAGTCGAATTTGTGCGTGCAAAGTCCGATCGGAATAGTTCACAAAAGTTTTCTAGTGTGCTCAAACGGACTGATGCTCTGGATTTAATGCCAGTTTCTGCCTGGGTCATGACTGAGACTCGGTTTGATGACAGAAAGGCTCATTATAATGGATCAACTGGAATCGGAGCTACTCAGTTGTATATCGGTGATGTACACAACTCTGACTCATCTCCTACTGGCTCTCCCAGGGCTCATAATGCATCACACGTCTACCTCTTAGTCGAGCTTAACTTTCCTAAACGTTTCCGTGACTCTCACATTCACACGCGAGTAAATTCAGCACCCGCTCAGTGGACAGCGCCAGTCTCCGTGCGTGAGCTCGCTCACTCGAATGACTTTACTGAAAGTTTGTTCCTGAGGAATTGGAACAGTAACAATAACAACAACTGCGCCAAGAATCGTAATGATAACCACAACAACAGCAGTCCTGATGGTCAAAATGCAAATGAAACTCAAAATGCTGCTGACAATGAAGAGCGCGACTTTGTTAGAGGGGAAAACGCACGTTATCCTTGCTCCAGTACGCGTGCAGAGTGTGGCGACTACGACAGCTTAACCGCCGATGGGGGAGCCACGCGGCCGCAATTAAAATCCGGTAAACGGGTGTCATTACAAGCTGAGGGTGTCAGTCAGCAAGAGGAGCAGCTGGAAGCCGCGACTGAGTGCGGTAGGAGGGAGGGACAGATAGAGGGCGGGGTGAAAGGGGAGGGAACGGGGGAGGGTGACAGACAGCCTGTAGAGGGAGAAAGGGAGGAAAGCATGGAGTGGGTGATTGCAGAAGACACAAAGGAAGAGGTAGTGTTAGAAGAGACAAATTTACTGAGAGGAAAAGAAAAAGGTCAAGGCAATGGCAACTCTCAGTCAGACAGAAAAAGCGATGAAAACAAAGAGGGAATGTGGACCGAACAGAATGAGCTTAAACAGAGTCTAGATGGGGTGGAAAACACTCAAAAAGCTCTGTACGCTGAGAAACAAAAAGCAAGAGAGAGCAATGAAGTTCAGAGAGGAGAAGAGCAAGATTACAGCAAAGAGCAGACAGGTGTCCCTCCTGTTGGGCGCTCCCGTAGAGCTGCTAATAGGCACCCCCATTTCCCCCAGTATAACTACCAGGTTCAGGTTGCTGAGAACCAGCCTCCTGGTACCTCAGTCATAACTATGACAGCTGAGGACCCTGATGCTGGTGAGGCAGGCAGACTCAGTTACAGCGTGGCCCCTTTAATGAACAGCAGGTCCATGGATTACTTCCAAATTGACCCAATTACTGGCCTTCTCACCACCACACACATTCTGGATCGAGAACACATGGATCTGCACTACTTCCGAGTTACAGCCACAGACCATGGCTCACCACGCCTTTCTGGAACAACTATGGTGACCATCACTGTGGCTGATCGTAACGATCACTCTCCTGTGTTTGAGCAAACAGAATACCGCGAGACCATTCGAGAGAATGTGGAAGAGGGATATCCTATCCTGCAGCTGCGAGCAACAGATCTCGACTCACCAGCAAACGCTAACATACGCTACAGATTTATTGGAGAAAGTGCGGCCGTTGCACGTGCTGCATTTGAGATCGATCCTCGATCAGGCTTGATCACAACACGAGGTATTGTTGACAGAGAAGCCAATGAACGTTATACATTGTTGGTGGAAGCAGGTGACCAGGGAAGAGAGCCGGGCCCACGGTCGGCTACCGTTAGTGTCCATATCACTGTGTTGGATGAAAATGACAATGTTCCACAGTTCAGTCAAAAGCGGTATGTGGTTGCAGTTAGAGAGGATGTTCGACCATATTCTGAAATCCTCAGAGTCAGTGCCTCGGACCAGGATAAAGATGGGAATGCTGCTGTGCACTACAACATAATCAGTGGGAACAGCCGAGGACAGTTTGCGATTGACAGTGTTACTGGAGAAATCCAGGTGGTAGCGCCACTGGACTATGAGACGGAACGGGAGTACACGCTACGGTTAAGGGCTCAGGACAACGGCCGTCCACCTCTCTCCAACAACACTGGAATTGTGAGTGTGCAGGTCACTGATGTCAATGATAATCCACCGATCTTTGTATCCACACCTTTCCAGGCTACAGTGCTGGAGAGCGCTCCTATCGGTCACTCCATTCTTCACATACAAGCTATTGATACAGATAATGGTGACAATGCACGCCTGGAATACCGTTTAACAGGAACCGGCACCGATACACCATTTGTTATCAATGCTGCCACTGGTTGGGTGACAGTGAGCTCAGAACTTGACCGTGAATCAGTAGAGCATTACTTCTTTGGTGTTGAAGCTCGAGATTATGGTGCCCCACCTCTTTCTGCCACAGCTAGTGTTACAATCACAGTTATGGATGTTAATGATAACCGACCAGAGTTTCTACAAAAAGAGTATTACGCCAGATTAAATGAAGATGCATCTGTTGGAACAAGTGTGGTCAGCATAACCGCTGTTGACCGTGATGTAAATAGTGATGTCACATATCAGATCACAGGTGGAAACACACGTAATCGCTTTGCCATTAGCACAGCTGGTGGATCAGGACTTGTCTCTCTAGCACTGCCTTTGGACTACAAACAGGAGCGTCGTTATGTGTTAACAGTCACTGCCTCTGACAGAACTCTCCACGATACCTGTCAGGTGCACATCAACATCACAGATGCCAACACACACCGTCCTGTGTTCCAGAGTGCTCATTATTCAGTAAATGTGAATGAGGACCGGCCTCCTGGCAGCACAGTGGTGGTCATAAGTGCAACAGATGATGATGTTGGAGAAAACGCTCGCATCACTTACTACCTGGAGGACAATATTCCACAGTTTCGCATCGATCCTGCAAGCGGAGCGATCACACTTCAAGCAGAACTAGACTACGAAGACCAAATGACTTACACGCTTGCCATCACTGCTCGTGACAATGGAATACCTCAGAAATCTGACACCACTTATGTGGAGGTCAATGTTAATGATGTAAATGACAACGCACCTCAGTTCCTAAGCCCCAGGTATCAGGGTGGAGTCAGTGAGGATGCTCCACCTTTCACTAGTGTCCTGCAGATCTCTGCTACTGACCGTGATGCTCATGCCAATGGCCGTGTTCAGTATACGTTCCAGAATGGAGAAGACGGTGATGGTGATTTCACCATAGAACCAACCTCGGGAATAGTCCGGACCGTCAGGAGACTTGATCGTGAAAGTGTTCCCTTCTACGAGCTGACTGCATTTGCTGTGGATCGCGGTGTTCCACCTCAGCGTACACCTGTACACATTCAAGTCAGTGTCATGGATGTCAATGACAATGCTCCAGTGTTTCCTGCTGATGATTTTGAGGTTCTAGTGAAGGAGAACAGTGCCGTTGGGTCCGTAGTAGCTCAAATTACAGCGACTGATCCAGATGAGGGCCCAAATGCTCAGATAATGTATCAGATTGTGGAAGGAAATATTCCAGAAATCTTCCAAATGGACATTTTTTCAGGAGAACTCACTTCTTTAATTGACCTTGACTATGAAACAAGGAATGAGTATGTAATTGTTGTCCAGGCCACATCGGCTCCACTAGTCAGTCGTGCCACGGTGCGCATACGACTGGTTGACCAGAATGATAATGGGCCCCAAATGCAAGACTTTCAAATCATCTTTAACAACTTTGTATCCAATCGTTCCAACACCTTCCCAAGTGGGGTTATTGGACGAGTTCCAGCCCATGACCCAGATGTTTCGGATCATCTCTACTACACCATAGACCGCGGGAATGAGCTACACCTGCTGCTGTTGAACCACACGAGCGGGGAAATCCGCCTCAGCCGGAAACTGGACAACAACCGACCACTGGTGGCCCCGATGCTCATCACCGTGACTGGTAAGAGCAAGAGGGGGAGGGTTAGGGGAAGGGAGAGAGGGAGGATGAAATGGGTAAATGAGGTAAGTGCTGTTAAGGTCATAAGGTTGAAATCAAATCAGGCCAAATTGGTTTTGCTAACTCTTTTCTGCCGTGCTCTATTATGAAATATTGCTGAAGGCAATGTGTCAGAGTAGAGAGTGCATGTTAGAGGATAAATAGAAAGAATAGAAAATATCTTCAGAGAAAGCTGACTCTTGACTTGCATTTTTCTCTGTAGCAGACATTTAACGATCAATGTAAATTACTTTATGGTGGAATGATTTCTACTGGCATTAGTAGGTACTGTAACAGGAGTCTTGTTGGTAACTTGAGAGAGCGTAAGTGGTGAGGAGAGCAGTGCTTGGCCGCATTGCTTGATGTTGTTCATTGCATTGCTTGAAAGTGTAGATAATTGTGGCTTTTGAAAGATTATAAATGGTGATTTGTTATTTACAGAAAAGATGATTAAAAGGGTCAATTTAACATGATGTTTGAGGTTTTGTGGCTTCTTTGTGTTTATCACTTAGAAAAAAAATCCTGCTCGACTTGAACAATACTGCTGATTTTGTTCTGTGTTTTTACCTTAATTGGCAGTTTGTGTGTGTGTATGTGTGTGTAAGGCATATAGGATGGGGAGTTTGTGAGACTGCAGTTAGACAGCTCATTTGCCCTCTGGTAAAATTCTCTCTCTCTCCTCTGAGGAAGGCACACTTCCGTTTCCATCCCCCCTTTAATCTTTATTTCTCATTCATTTTACCTTCTTGCTTTTCTGTCTTCTTCTTCTATCTTTTTCTCTCACTATTTTCCTTTTACAAAATTTTTTTTCTGTTGGGTTAAATTGTCTAAATATATTTCTAAATAAGCTGAGCCGCTTTCTTCTACACTGTACAAATTAATCATCAAGTTTTGATGTCCCGAGGGAAATTGAAGGTTAAGTTGAAGGAATTAATAAATAAATAATTCCTTTGTATTTCGCTTCACCCAAAGAAACAGCAGTTACAGTTTTCTAATGAGCACAGCCCATTGACTGTAAGATGAAATGACATATTTTGGAACTCAGTGTCGCTTTTATCTTGTTATTCTCCAAACAAGGCAGATATGCTTATATTTATGTGATTAGTTTGTTTTGCTATTCCCTCTATGACGTGGTGTACACAATGCACATTTTAGGTGTAGTTAAAATCGTATTGGACTTAGAAATAATTAATGTAGACCAGAATGAAATTGTGTATATACTAGTAAATGTAGTTTAATAGAGGATTACAAACAGCCCTCTCATCTTGCATGCTTTCTCTTGCATTCTCTCTCTCTCTCTCTCTCTCTCTCTCTCTCTGTTCTACTTTGAGTGTAATAGGACGTCCTTAGGGGGAGCCTGGCTTTGGAAACAAACGGAGCACAGTAATCAGCTGTTAAACCAGTGCCCAAGATTTTGTGTTGTTCATGCAAGAATCTACTATGTTTATGCCTACATCTGGATTTGTTTGAGCATATATTAAGTTTGTGTGTTTATACACATGTGTTTTTGTGTGTGTGTGTGTGTGTGTGTGTGTGTAAGTGTCTGTAGTTGAGTGCTTCTTGGCTGATGGGGGTAGAAATTTATTTCCAGGTGACTAATTTCAGCTATGAAGGACAAATACGTCTAAGTATTTCACTCTCTTTTTATATGCAAAAACAAACAAACAGAGGCCCTTGAGACCTAGAGTCTGTTTTGGTCATGCTAGATTTGTAATTTCAATGTTTACAAGCGTGTTAAATGTGTGAGCTGCTGTTGTGGAATTTGTGAGCATGCGCGTGTATCAGTTTTTTGTTCCAGGTAGAGAAAGCTGAAAAACCTATACTGTAGGGACCTCTGAGATCTGTTTGTTTATTTCAGGTTTTTGTGAGCTGGTAAATGCTATTTGCATGTTTTCCTGCGACCCCAGTAAAGAACTGCTTCAAACACTCAGTTTTTTCCTAACAATCTCCCTCTGCAAAACAAGCCTAAAATAAAGTTCACTTTAGAGTGGGTAAGTGAGCTGGATTATAAAAGATTAAAAGGGTCTGAGAGAGGAATAGAAAGAGATACAAGGAAGAAAGGATGGGCTTAGGAAATGTGTTGAGGAAGAAAAAGAAGAAAACAGATTGAGAAAGCGAAAATAACAAAACACTCAAGTGGAAAAGAGAAATGGAGGGTGGCGAATGACAGGCGAGTGATTGAACAGGAGGAATAGAAAGAAGAAAAACTCGCTGAGTTCGGTCTTGGTTTTAATGGCTAAAAGGAAAATTATTCCAGATGAAAGAAATGGAAAATTGCCCTATTTGAAACATACCATACAGCTCTTAATATGCTTTTAAATGAAAGACTGTGTATATGTATATGCATTGAGTCTTGTATTTGTGCTTGCACTTAAAAATCTTCAAAAGTAGTATTTTGATCTTGTTTTCCAATAAAATAATGAAACATCTTTATAAACGAGATAAGTACTTAACATATAAATGTAAAATAAAATAATATTTTAGGAAATTTTGTTTTCATTTATTTATATATTGCTTGTTTTAAGCATATATTTAATAAATTTTGATATATTTATTCCCAAAACAAGCATAAACTATTTGTCACTGGCATTATAAAATAAGTTTTTGAATTCATAATATGTTCTCTAAAACAAGTCTCGAAATCTTGGTATATCAAATAAATGTAAAGGATATTTTGAAATAAAATATAAAACCATGCAATACTATTGTGAAATATGAGTTATATGAGTTTAAAATAATTGAATAAATTCCAAATGTATTCCTATTATGAACATTTGAATTTTTAGCAGCCGTTACTACCAGTCACATCCTTCACAAATAATTTGAATATGCTGATTTTGTGTTCAAGAAAGAATTATATGATTTATGATGTAGAAAACATCTGTGCTCCTAACAGAAATTTTTTTGTGACTTTATAAATATCTTTACTGTCATTCTAATTTTTCATATTCCACTGATTGCTAATGTCAGACATCGTAGACACAAATATCAAACAAACAGCAAAGAAACACACACACACACACACACACACTGGTGATTTGACTTATCCTCTGTGGGAGCCCGAATGTGTTGATTTAATCAGCATGACTAATAATATTTTCTGCTGTAAGCTACATTAATCATTTAAATCAATGTTTTGTTTAGTTTTATTTAGATGTTGAGTAACCACTAGTTGTGGCTGTTTACAGTAATTAAGATCATAACGTGTCATTTTGCTGTAATTGCTATTATTTGTTAGGAATCAGTGATTATTGGAATACAACAGCAAATTGTGTTTTCCATTGTGTTTTGCAACATATGTTTTTTTAGTTTAATGGCTTTGTGTGTTAGAGAGAAGCAGGGACTGTTTTGGGAGGTCAATAGGGAGCCACTGCCTGATAATCCTGTAATCAAACCAGCTGCCTCCTCGCACCCTTCCCCCACTTCTCCTGTACCTCCAAACCCCCCCTTCTATCTGTCCTTTCCTTGTCCTAGTCTTTCCCACAAACACACTTTCCCGGATCTCTTGTCTGTTTGATATTGCTTTCATCTTTCTGGCATCTATGTAAACGCTGCTGCTTCCCTGCCTCCACCCTACCTCCTCTAACCCCTTTCGCTCTTTCCATTACACTCTCTCTCTCGCACAGGGTGGCATTTCATCAAAGAAGGATATAATCTCCTTAGACACTGAGACATCCAGTGACATTAAAAACTTCAAGCCGCGGCTGTCGTCCTCTTGTAGACACTCACACGTTGTGCTTGACTTTATTTCTCCATGTTATAACAGCACAACTTGAGTCAAACACTTCAGTACTGTGGAAAACTGTTGAAATATTTTGAGCTAAACTGTAATTTACAAGCAGTGTTTGCGGGATTATGGAATTTACTTGTTTAATCGCTAACTATTTATCCTCCAGTGAGCTGTAAACCTTTTGCAACCATGATTATTTAGTCAGCGAAATTAACTTATTGTTAAGAATTGCTTCACACCAATTTGTGAGTGAATTATTTAGACCGGTTTTGTGACCCGGACCAACTGATAAATTGAATGGATCTGATAAAAAAAAAAAAAAAAAAAGATTCATTCATGAAATGTCAAGATTTTCAATGAATAAAATTATGAAATTTATTTAAAAAATGAAATGTTATTGAAAAAAAGCTATATTATAAATATTATTTGGCAAATACCTGTTTATTAGTTAAAGGTAAGCTGTACAATTGTTTATCATCACATTATGTGTATTTTTACTGTGACATATAGTTAAATGTCTGTTTTTTGCAAGTAAAATTATCAATTACCATATAATTTACAATAAAAACTGTACAATAATGTACATTTAAGTTTGTGTTAAATTGGATTTTATGTAATTAACACATTATTTTAGTGTTATGGCTGTTACCCTGATATTGTTTTGCCTTTTTATGTAGGACTCTGTGCATCATCTATACATTATTTTCCATGTATTTAGACAATATTTGAGCAGTGTCCTTGTTTTTATGGACAGGCCACTTAAGATGGAAATCATTTGGTTTTCTATTTTCCCCCTTTATTATTATGGTGATTATCAGAACACTTTAAGGTGAAAAGGAGATTTTGGTATAGTTTAAATATATAAAGAATGCAGCATGTAATATATTGTTATAAGTTATAAAATGGACAAGCACCAATGTACCACCAGGGAAAACCTGAATCATTCTCGCCGGAATTTTTACAGTGAATGTAATAGAATGGCAGGTGAAGTTGAGTCTAAATAACGTCTGTGTGTGAGAGAGAGAGACAGAAGTGGGGGTGGACGGTATATTTTATAAGAAATGTTTATCAGCATGAAAGGTATGACTTATAAGGGGATGACATTATGATCTAAAGTCTCTCTCTCCCCTCCCCCATTCATTTTATCGTCTTTTATTCTTTCCCATTCCTGACTCCTCCTTACCAGCCTCCAGCAGCCTCACCGCTCACCCCATCTCTCTCTCTCCTGCTCACCCTCTGCTGAATCATTTCCTCTTCTCTGTGTAATTTTCTTTCACTCAATTTAAATCGACTTCAGGGTGACTTGCTGCCAAAACTGTTTTCATGCACTTTAGCCAAAAACCTTTTTAATACATGCAGGAAAAAATCATTTAGAAAATGGAAAGGCAACTGTGAAAATGTCACCAATGTTGTACAAACATGATAGACTGAATAACATGATTCAGAATTGCTTAGATTGGTGTTGGTGGCACTGGAGTATTAAAGATATTCCAACAGAAACACTTTAATGATAATTAAATGGTGTGTATTTTTGGACTCACAGCCCAAAAAGTGGAAACTGGTTCAAATTCACAGCCAGTGGCTGTAATATTTAAACCCAAACAAATATGAATGTGTACAGCTGGATGTCAGGAGGCTAGTCAAGAACTTGTCTAGGTCGTAATTTCCCCCCTTGACGTAAATATTTTATCCTGTCAAGGGAAAGACAAGGCCAGTTTTAGAACCATTCAGATTTTTTGGCAATGGCATTTTATTTCAATATAACTTAAGCATCATAATAGAGTCTGGCTTAAATGTATGCTTATTTAAATGTAGAAATACATGTTTTCATTAGGTTCACTTACACAATATTTGTTTCTTTATCCCTCTGTCTTTCCAGCATGTTCTCTCTTCAGCACTAAACTTTCTGTGTGCTTCCTACGTTGTATGTACTGTTTTGTGTGTGTATGAGCATGAAGTATGTGTGCATTTGATGTACACACGCTTGAATCACTCTGCAGCATGTTGCTAATTTCACAGTCAGTGAGCTGTAGATGATATCACAGGCTGCACTGACACCAACCTGACTCACTTCACATGTTCAGATGGACCTCTGGAGGAGTACAGCTCGCACAGATACTATTTAAGTGTTTCAGATTGCAGCAGATTAAAACATAGGCTATATGGCAGAAATTGAAGTGATGAAGTGAGTTGTCAGACATGTTCTTAAAATAATTTGATGTACGGTGATAGAGGACAAGACCTGTAGTTTTCAAGATTATTTTTCAAGTTTGTTCTCCAACTCACTTCATCTTCCTTTGTCTCTGTCTGTTTCTCAGATGGCATTCACAGCGTCAGCGCTCAGTGTGTGTTGCGGGTTCTCATCATTACGGAGGAGATGCTCAGCAGCAGCATCACTGTGCGACTCCAGAACATGTCCCAGGAGCACTTCCTGTCCCCGTTGCTCACTCACTTCCTGGAAGGGGTATCAGCCGTGCTTTCAGTCTCTCCTGATGATGTGTTTGTGTTCAACGTGCAGCCGGATGCAGATGCAGGAAAGGTGCTCAACGTCAGTTTCTCCGCTGCATTGCCGGGAGGGCAGTTTTTCCCATCGGAGGCTCTGGAGGAGCAGCTGTACCTCAGCAGACCTAGACTCAACGCCCTTGCACATATGGAGGTGAAACACGTATACACACACTCAGTTGCCTTGTGAAGATCATTAGTTACAGTAAGAATATATCAAATCTAATAGAAATGTCAAATATCAATTGTTTGTTTTGATGTTTTGGCATTCATACATTCTAAAGTGTCGTTTAAGAATTTTTAAGCATGATGAGAACCATTAAAATGAAAAAAAAATCAATTAATCATTATTTAAATATAAAAAAAATAATTATTGAAATGAATAAATCAATAAACTTATGCTAGCATTCAAAAATTTTATTTTTTAAAGATTTTTTTGAAGGGAGACTCTTATGCTGGCCAAAGCTGCATTTATTTGGTCAAAATATTCTGCAAAAACAATTGCAGTTTAAAATAGCTGTCTTCTGTTTTAATATATTTTAAAAATATAGTTTTACTCTTGTGGGGTCAAAGCTGAATTTCCAGCAGTCATTTTTCCAGTCCTCATTATCACATGATCCTTCAGAAATCAGTCTAACATGCTGATTTGCTACTCAAGTAACATTTCTCATTGTTATCAATGTTGAAAACAGTTGTGCAGCACAATATTTTTTGTGGAAACCATAATATGTTTTCTTGCAGGATTATCTGGTTAATAGAAAGATGAAAATCTATCTTTTGTAACATTATAAATGTTCTTATAAATGTTTTTTTTTTTAACTTGCTGACCTCAAATAACCCTAATAAACTAGAATAAAAATGAATATCCTTCTCAAATGGAGAAATAAAAAGATGTATTTAATGCTATTTATTCAATTTACATTTAAAATGTTATTGAAGGAAATAATAAATAATAAATTATTAAAACATTTAAATGCAACATTGAATTTTTTAAATTGCATTTATAAGCTGAAAAACACAGTTTGACTGAAATGTTCAATGTAACAATTGAATAAAAGCAGTCTTTTTGTGGTGAGAGCACACAAACATACAGACACACTCACACTTCTCTGACGCTGTATTTTGTATTCTGGCAGGTTCTCCCGTTTGATGATAATGTGTGTTTGCGTGAGCCATGTCAGAACTACATGAAGTGCATCAGCGTTCTCCGCTTCAACAGCTCCGCTCCCTTTATCGCCTCCCCATCCACGCTGTTCCGGCCCATCCATCCCATCACAGGACTGCGCTGCCGCTGCCCTGCCGGATTTACAGGAGATTACTGTGAGATTGAAATTAACCTGTGTTACTCAAACCCCTGCATGAATGGAGGAGTGTGCGCTCGCAGAGAGGGAGGCTACACCTGCATCTGCCGAGAGGATTACACAGGTGAGAGTGTGATTGTGTATTTTAGGAAGAGACGTTTTATTGTATTGTGTCTTCTAGATGATGGGAATTCTTGCAAGGACTTGAAAAAGAACGTCTGGTGCACTTTGCAGTTTATTCTGGCCAAGAATCGCCCACTTATGGCTGGTTCACACTGCCAAAACAAACAACAAGATTTCAGTGTGTGTACTAAAGTTGGCTGTTGGATGTACAGTAGAATGATGAGAATAAAAACTGTCATGTTCGTACTGCCCAACACACGGAAACAAACAAACCCAAAAACCCTAGGCATTTGATGATTGTTATGAGTGGTTAGATAGAAAAGCACAGAATACCTTTTGAAGATTTGATTCTAGGATTTAAACTGGCTATAGATACAGATTCCCAATTCAGTTAGATTCTAATTCACAAACTGTCCATTCCATTCAAAATTTGATTGGATTGGATTCATTTCGGATTCCTTTTTGAATGTCTCTCTTTTCCTCATTTTTTAAAAATCTCTCAGCTAATGCTATAAATTATTTAAGGATCCTTTTTACTTGGTACATTACAAAAATGTGAATTTATGTAATAATTTTTGTCAAACTGTCAGACATAAAAAGCTATAAACAAAAACTGCTCTGTGGATACCAGCTGTGGATATTAACTTTAAATTGTGTTTCTTATGAAAAAACATTTTTATAACAATGTGTAAAATGATTGAACTTACAAATGTTTTTTTTTTTTTTTTTACTTGATTGACAAATAGATAAAGAAAAGCATTTGACCAAACGACAAAGAAAATCACCTAGCAAATGGACAAAGAAAACCAAATGGCTGTAAATGTGTCCATTTTTTTTTTCAATTTAAAAATGCTTTGTTAATTTAATATTTATCTACATTTTAAAGCATTTCATTTCTTTTCATGTTTAAATGATTAATTTCTTGTTTCGTGATATCTAAATGATCGCTCTTAGTCCTCCATGCATTTGGACTGCAAATATGGGTAAAATAGACTCGCAAAAAAAATAAATAGTCTTGCTCTGAACAATCAGTTTGGGAATTTTTAGCCTCCTTATGAGATAGTTCAAAGGAATATCACAAGTAATGGGAAAATCAATATTTTAACCTAGCACTGGCCATACGCGTCTTCTGTGTCTCCAAATCCAGTTCTAGTTCTTCCAAAAAAGCACTTGAAAATGATGCAGCATCCTGCCAATCAAACGATGCCAGTTTTCTGTGCAATATGCATCAGATGGCCAATGAAGGAGCTGTGAGCGATCTGTGGGCGCACCATCTGATGCTGAAAGTAGATGATGGCTACTGGTGGTGCAATGCAACTGCTAACCGGATTGTTTTTCAGTGTGTAATTATGTGTGGCCATGTGAGTAAAACAGATCTAAACTCTCAGCAGTGAAGTCAGTCTGAAGTTAAATGAGCAACTCTCTCAGTAATACAAACGCTGCAGTATGAGAGCAAGTGAAAGAGAGAGAAAAAAATCCAACGGAAGGAAGAAAGCAGGGGCAGATGCAGGATCCCCCGAGGGCCGTACCATGTGTGTGGTGGGGGTTGGGTAGAGAGGGTGGTTTAGCCCAAGAGGAGAAGAATAGCTTTGATGAATTAAACATCATTTGAACGAAGGGGAGAGAATACATTACCAAATATTCTGAGGGGATGGAGTGGATAGGTACCGGGGAGGAGAGTGAAACGGAAAAAGAGTGGAAGAAAGAGGGAAAAGTGCTCTTAACAGTAAGTCAGGAAGTGAACAGCTGGAAAAGGGAAAGAGCGAGCACCTGACACAAATATAAAAGTACAAAAGTATCTAGAGACCGAAGATAGAGAGACTAAAGATGGAGAGATATTTGCAGAGAGCTTTTTAAAGCCTTTCCCTGCTGGATTTTAACTGAGTCAACTGAGAATCAATGGAGATTTGTTTAAGTGTGTAAGTGTGTGTATTTGAGAGCATGCATGTCCCTAAAAGCTGATCTTTTGTCCATGTAGAGATAACTGAGCTTGAATGCTTATGTAGGTGAACATCTCTGTGTGCCATCACTTGTCTTTGTTGTGGATATGTGAAGACAGTTCTATTTTTTTTAGTTTGTTTTTGGACTTTTATAGCTCATTGAACACAGAGGGGCTGTTTGTATTTTTGAGATTCAGAATGCTGTGCTTATGTTCGTGTTGTTTGTGTGTTTGTGTGTGTGTGTGTGTGTGTTTCTGGCAGTTCTGGTTGAGGAGTTTAAAGAAATTGCTGTAGGTCTCTAAATGTGTGTTAGTAAGAGCACTGGTGGGAAATGTTTTCTCAGAATTGCTTGTGTTCATGTCAGACAGTTCATATGGTTTAATAAGGGCCAGGGGCATACAGACGGGATTATGAGACATGTTAAATAACAATAAAACCTCCTAAAAGCAATTTTATTAAATTCAAATGATACATCTTGCAAATTGGAACACCATTATACAGTCAGCACCACTACTGACAAGAAACCATGTCATTATGCAGAATATACATAAATGTATTTTTTTTCTCATATTTTAGTAATCTGAATGGTTTTATTTTAGTTTCAGTTGACTAAATGTAATCAGATATTAGTGAAAATAAATCTACAGTAGATCTACAATCTAATGGGTTTAGTCAAATTTAACTCAAAACTAAAAATAAACTAAATTTAACAAATGTATTTTTGTAATTTAACTTAAATTATAATGCAGTAATATCTGTCTTCAGTTCAAGATAGTCAGATAGTTTGATGCCTCCTTACAATTTGGCAAATTAATTTATCAAAGGAATTAGTTATTCCTTATGAAGAAAGTCATTTAATTTATGATTTTAGTTAGAAAAAATCAGTTCACTTGGTATTCAGTGACCTGTGACCTGCTTATATATATTTTTTTTATTTTATTCCAGGCACAGCAACTTACTTGATATGGCTTTTGAATATTCAGTCTGGTGCTGTCAAGAAGAAAATGCGCTAAAATCCTTTTCCCTTTGCAGGCGATATTCTTGTGAGCTATGATGAATATGCTAATACCTCTCATTGAATATGGAAATAATTCTCAGTCTAAGTATCCAGTAGGATAAAGGCTGGTGTGTTGGTGTGTGCGTGTGTGTGTATCTGTGGCTGGTTTGCAGTGAGCAGTTACTATTGTGTAAACATTAATGGTTTGTTTGCCTGTGGTGTGTGTCTGTCCACAGGCATTTGGTTATGTGTGTATACAGTATATGTATTTCTATGGTGGTGGGTCAAAGTTTGAAGTGCTTTTAAAGGCAGTATTTTCACACTCCCACTAAAAGGAGATGGGGATGTCTACATGTGTGTCTGTGCCAGAGGTTTGTACATGCATTCACATTAATGTGCTTTATTTAACCGTTGCCAGAGGCTAACCAAAACAATGCTGGAACATCACAGAACCAGAATCTGGCTCACATTTGGCTCAGCATCATAAAGCCTAAGGGCAGGATTTGCTGATGTTTCAAAACCCCAACAAAGCTGCTTCATGTGTGTGTGTGTGTGTGTGTGTGTCTGTTATTGGTCCAATGGGACATTCCCGTCTACAGGTTTTTACAGAGCTTCTACACATCGCTAACAAAGTATGTGTGTGCATAATCTAGACCCCCGCTGACACAGTGATGGTACAATTTATAGGATTTTTATCCAAATGTTACTGATTAAATTAGTCCTTAATGTTCAGCTCTTCATATTCTACACAAAGCCGTGTGAAATGATTCTTGGATCAAGTAAAAATAGAACTTAGAAAAAAACTGCTGTGTGGTTTGGTCCCATTCACTCTCTATTCCCAGCATGCACTAGGGCATGAATAATTATTAGGTTTGCATTTTAGAATGTTTTCTAGTTTTATGTAAATTATTGTTGCTGGTTTTGTTGTCATTTGGTAACTGGTATTTCTCAACCTGTAAAATAGTTTGATTGGGGTCTGAATAAAAAAAAAATCTGACTGTGAGCTTCCATTATGAGAAAGGGGTTTAAGCAAAGAAGTCCAAGATCCGAGGATTCCATAGATTTCAGTTTCATGCCGACTTTAACAGCTGAACTTTATAAATCATTTTAAATTGAATCAAAATGTTAAAATTGTTAACAATTATCATCTTTAAAAATATCAGCACCTCATGCAGTGCGGTACAATTGTCACCTTTAATGGAGTACGATTGAATTGATGTGTATATCAACGTGTGCACGTGTATTTGTTTTGTCATGTGTATGTGTGTTTTATGTTTTTTAAATGTCCGATTTTCTCTGTCCGTCTCAGGCGAGCGGTGTGAGTTCGACCGGCGTGGTGGCCGGTGTGTGGCAGGCGTTTGTCACAACGGCGGTACATGTCGGGAGCTCTCCGGAGGGGGATTCAGGTGTGAGTGTCCTGCAGGAGGTTATGAGAAACCATATTGCTCTGTCACCACCAGATCCTTCCCGCCAAAATCATTCATGATGTTCAGGGGGCTCCGTCAACGGTTCCACCTCTCCATCTCTCTCTCGTGAGTACACAGATGTCATCTGATCTTATTCTTAGATCATGTCAAGGCTAAAATTATGACAGAGATTACCATTTAGGATTAGATTTAGGTTTTGAAGAGTTTTTTTTTTCTCTTTCTCTCAGGTAGTAGAAATTATTTTAAAATGGTAATTATATAAAATATTAATCACTCTTAATCACTCTTTGAAATATTATATAATGTGTAAATATCATAAATCAAATGTTCTCCTCCGTGATCTGTTTCTTATATTCTCTCCTCTTCCTTTCATGCTCTCTCATGAGAAAAACTCCTTAGCACTCTCTTTCTCTTTCTCTCTCATCCTGTTTAGTTTTTTTTTCCACTTCCCCTTGTGAGTGCTGTTTTCTGGTCATGTGTTTGATGCGATTGGTCAGGGTTTGGTTGCGGTGGCACAGAGGTAATATAATGGTTGTTTGTTGTAATCTCCAGGGCGACTAAAACAGAGCTATTTTATTTATTAACATGGTCAAATATCAACATATCCAGAAAGGGCACAACATTCTCTCATCTCCCTAGACACGCTAGAATATTAAATCCTTCTCTTTCTCTCGGTTAAAGTCTTGCCTCTCTGCACCAAAAGATAACCATTGTGCTACAGTGTGCAGATTACAGACTGACCATGTCGTATAAAAAACTCTTTTACATCTAAAAGTCTTTGCTCAGTGGAGCGTAAACAAGGTCCATCTCTCTCACAGCTCAGGCCTTTTGTCAGTGTTTTGTCAGGACCAAACTAAAAGATGTTTTAAAGTCAGTCTCCAGAGAGGACATCCAGAGGCATGCCAGCTATAAATTTATGTTGCAAAAAGAAAGATTGTTATTCTGGCTTTCATCTTGTATGCATCTTAAGAGAACGCTTTTTGGAAAGTTCATAATTTAATGAGAGTAATAACTTATTCTACAGAAATGTGGAGTACCCTTATAAGAACCTATCAATATTACTATTAGTGTGCATACTTTTTGACTTTTTAAAGTTTTTATGGAGACTGTTCGCTGAACCTTTGCCATGAAACCTTCTTAGGATGATTGGAAATCGAGTGGAATTACTTTAGACATCATTTGATGCTAAGTGTACTCTTGTTCTCGGTTTGCGGACATCACATTATGCTCTACCTCTAAATGGACCTGTTCTGAGTCATTCCAGATCTTTGATGAGAACTAAATGTGTTTTGTAGGTTTGCCACATTGGAAAGTAATGGTTTGCTCTTCTACAACGGTCGGTTTAATGAGAAGCATGACTTCCTTGCTTTGGAGATACTGAACGGACAAATGGTTCTTAAATACTCCACAGGTAAAAAAAAAAAGAGTGAATTTGTCTGTTCAGAAAGTTGAAATAAATCTCTACAATGTAATGGGTAATTATGATAATACAGTTTTTGTTGTGGTGTAAATTTTGTCTCTGTGATATCAACTTCTGATCTCTGTGTGACCTTTGCACAGGTGAGTTGTCTACTCAGGTGAGTCCATACCTGCCTGGTGGAGTAAGTGATGGCAACTGGCACACCGTTCACATCCATTACTACAACAAGGTGAGCAAGTCCTCTAAAGGAGCAGTTTGCATCCTAATTTGCTAACAGTTGTTTTCATGTATTCAGAATGTAGTCTTGTGCTTTGTGTTTGTGTACTTATGAGGAACTCATTTGTGCTTGTATCTAGCCAAAGCGCAGTGTGAGTGGTGACGTTCAGGGTCCGTCTGATGAGAAGGTCGCAGTCTTGAGCGTAGATGACTGTGACACAGCTGTTTCGCTGAGGTTTGGCATTCAGCTCGGCAACTACAGCTGTGCTGCCCAGGGAAGACAGACCAGCAGCAAAAAGTGAGCATCGACCACCTAATATCTGGACCTTTATATGTTCACGTATATGTGACAAGTGTTGGTTTTGCTCAGGAGAACAAATTTGTCATTCATTCCTTCTGTATTTTTTTCTCACAGGTCTCTGGATCTGACAGGCCCATTGTTTTTGGGTGGTGTTCCTAACCTGCCTGAGAACTTCCCGTTTACGACAAGAGAATTTATTGGCTGCATGAAAGACCTGCATATTGATAACAGACCAGTGGACATGGCGGGATTCATCGCTAATAATGGCACTTTACCTGGTATGTGTGTGTGTGTGTGTGTGTGTGTGTGATTGTTTACAGTGTGATGATAGTCACGCCCGAATTTGAGATTGACTCTGATGATTTTAACAAATACTGCCATTCAAATGTTTGGAAGTCTGAAAGAAATTAATCAAAAATCATTAATCAAAAGTGACATTGTAAAAAAAATGATGGAATGATGATCTTTCAAACTTCCTATCTATCCAAGAATAACAGTTTCCTCAAAAATATTAAGCAGAACAACTGTTTTAAACATTTATAAAAAAAAGAAATAAAGAAGAAATATTTCATGAGCAGCAAATCAGCATATTAGAATGATTTCTGAAGGATCATGTGACACTAAAGAGAATTCAGCTTTGCCGTTACAGGAATAAATTCTATTTTAAAATACAGTTGTTTTCTTAAGTTAACATACCCCTTGCAGAGTATGCAAATATGTTAATAATTTGACAAAACAAGAGTGTTCATGAAAGTTGCATGTTATTTTTTATTTAGTACTGTCCTTAACATAACAGATGTTTATATATACTCCATAAGAAAAAATAAGAACTGAATTTACAATCCGTTCAAAAGTTTACATACTCTTGAACCTTAATACTGTGCGTAATTTCCTGGATGATCCACGACTGTTTTTCAGTTTTGTGATGTTGTTAATTAGTTGTGCATTGGTCCTGAGTGGTTCAACTGCCTGCCGTTCTTCAGAAAAATCCCCCAGCTCCTGCACATTCTTCGGTTTTCCAGCATCTTCTGCATAGGTGAACCTTTTTCAAAAGTGACTGTATTATTTTGAGATCCATTTTTTCACATTGAGAACAACCTTTAGTACTGCTCTTCAGAGCTACAAAAGATAGGTGCATGTTTCTCAGAATACTAAATAAGTTGAATTTATCCAAATTAGATTTTTTTTTTGCATGTTTTTTTAATTCTGGAGCATCAGTGAGCATTTGAACCTTCTGTAATTGTTGCATATGAGTCCCTAAGTTGTCCTCAGTGTGAAAAGATGGATCTCAAAATCATAGTCACTTTTGGAAAATGTTTAAATATTAAAGATTAAAGATTTTTCATGAGCTCTCTTATTTTGTTAAAATTATAAATGTATTTGCATATTCTCCAATATATAAACTTATGAGGACATATATATTTATTTATATATATATACATATATATATATTTTAAATGGTTAAAATAGATCACAATTTTACAGTTTTTACTGTATTTTTAATTACATAAATGGTGAGCAGAAGAAGGCATGGGAGTTTTTTTTTAAAAGTCTTACTTAAGTCTTTTTGAATGGTGCACTGTATACTAACTTTGATAGCATTTGTGGTTACTCTTGGCCTATTATTGGGGATTGTGATGTTTCTGTGATTGACTGCAGCAGTTGTGATATATGAATAATGCCCTGTGTCCGTATTAGGTTGCAGTGCCAAACTGCCTTTCTGTAAATCAAACCCGTGCCAGAATGGCGGCACATGTAGAGTGAGCTGGGAGACGTTTTCCTGTGACTGCCCTGTTGGATTTGGAGGGAAGGACTGCAGTTTAGGTGAGACCCACATAAAAATACAAAACTCATAAATTCATCAAATATTTCTCTGTTGATCTTTAAGTGAATATTAAATCAGAATGCCAGTATCAACCAAGAATTATTACTAAATGTTATTGTCATGATGACATCACTGATGACGGTATTATTGGAATGATTCTGTCACAGTGATGTCCCACCCCCATCGTTTCCTTGGAAACAGTGCGCTGTGGTGGGACCTGAAGAATGATGTCACCATCACTACACCCTGGTACATGGGACTGGTGTTCCGCACCAGATCAAAAGAGGGGGTTCTCCTGCAGGCTCAAGCTGGACAGTACACCAACTTGATCTTTCAGGTATACACACTTACAAACACAACGAGTGACACAGTAATACACACAGAAAGGAAAAGAAATCACTAGAAAAAGTTCAGCCCTTTCATATTTGTAGTCTGTTTCATCTGATTACTAATAAAAATTAATTGAAACGGACATTTTGAATTATTTGACTTACTTTATTGTACTGATGTGTTTATTTGTTTGTTTGTTTATTTATTTATTTTATGGAACCATTGAGGTGAAATGTTTGGCCAGCAAAGCAAAATTAATTTAGATCATTTTTACATTTATGTTTACATTTACATAAGGTTTCAGTTTGATAAAATTTTATTTACATTTTAAAATAATGTCAAGATTTACTGATTTTTCAAATGTTTTACTAGATAATCTAAATTGTGGGAAGAGGAAGTTATTTCGTTTTTTTTTTTTTTTTTAATTACAGTAGTTTCAGTAAATTTTTCATGACTATTTGATTTTTATTTAAATAAACATGACATAAATTTTCATTAAAGGCAAGTAGAATCAAAGGATTGAAACCTCATAAATTATAAACCAAGTTTTCCTCCTGTGTAAAAGCTGTGCTGTTCTAATGCTCTCTGGCATTAAGGATAAACCTGAGGTCTTTGCCTTCATATATTCCAATAAATGTTTTAAATCATTAAGAGCCTGATGAAAGGAAAACATGAACTCTATTGGAGTAGAATACAAACATTTTCACTAGAAGCACAGTGTAAAATAAATAAAACTAGCTTGAATTCCCATAGCACTTTGAAGTAGACAATACTGCACTGAACTCCTGATGCTTAAATGATTAAGTGTAGCTTTCATATCCAATGCAAACATTGAGAAATGGTTAATTATTAAAAACCCTGGTGTGTATGTTTCTGATTCCAGGTGGTTTCGGGTCAGTTGGTGTTTTCTGTGGCACGGGGTTCGACTCGGCCGGTCAGGTTGAGACTGGATCAGGTTCAGGTGTGTGATGGACGCTGGCATGACCTACAGCTCGAGCTCCGCGATGTCAGGAGTGACAGAGAGACTCGATATATTGCTACAGTCCGACTGGACTTTGGACTGTATCAGGTACACACAAACACATAAGTGGTCCTCTAACCCCTATTATGTCGCTGACTAACTGTTATAATCCTTAATCTGGAATATTGGAATATAATATCCTAATCTTTCTGGGTTAAACTACAAATCAGATACAGATCACTGGTTTAGTGATTAAAAACTGACTTGCATGCAGTATAACATAAATCGACTAATATATATAACCTCACTTTCTCTCACATTTCTGTCTCTGCCTCTCTTCAAATCTCTCTCTATCACAGGGAACAGTTATTGTTGGGAATGAGATTAATGGTGTAAAGGTGAAGCACCTACATGTAGGTGGAGTTTTAGGGTCAGGAGAGGTGCAAAATGGGATACGTGGCTGCATTCAGGTGCGTCTTTGTAACTTTCAGTCATTTTTTGTGTTCTCTTTTTTTAATAACCTGATATGATCTCAACTGTGCTCACCACACTTCTGCCTCTGCAGCCTTCTGTAATGTATGAATTATTGGTAGTTTTGAATTCCTAATGGTGTCATTAGTTTTTAACAAGCAGGCAATTAGTTAAATAATTAATGAGAACTTAGAGAACAGACATAATATAAAAGTTCCTTCAAATGTGCAGTCAGCAAAGCATTTATCAACCAAATTCCCATTTATAGTGGTATAATTGGGAATTTCCATTTAATTTATTAGAACAAAAAGACATTTATTTTTATCAATAGTATTACATTGTTAATTTCAATTTTATTCATTTTCTTTGTCAAAATATATAATTTTAATGTTTTTAAAAAACATCTGCGAAGCTCAGAAAGGCTTTTAATCATATTTATTCAATCAAAAAAAAAATTTTTACGTTTTATTTTGAATTTTTTTTGGAATTGTGCTATTATTCGGGATGCATGTGTCATTAATTGGATGCATACTTATATCTGTGTACTGTATGTATCCTCAGGGGGTGCGTCTGGGGGTGCGTCCTGATTCCCCCTCATTGCCCCGCCCTTCTAGAACCATCAAGGTGGAGACTGGCTGTAATGTTGGCAACCCATGTAACTCCTCCCCTTGTCCCGCCCACAGCCAATGCACCGATGAATGGGATCGACACACCTGTGTTTGTGCACCAGGTAAGATGTGAATTATAATTATTGGTTACAAAATGTAAAGAATTCAAATGTTTCATATACATACAACGTGTCTTAGTTGATGCAATTTTTCATTACAATTTGTATTATCAGCATAAGAATTTAAATCAAAAGTTGAACGGAAAATTTCAGTATTAGGTGCTTTGGCTTTAATGACAACAGCACATGAGCTGCATGAACTACCTCATGTTCTCCAGCATAATTTGAGAAAGATCCAAAGAGCAGCTTGTGCCTCAGTGGAAGAAGAACGTCTAACCGTCAACACAAAGGAGGTCACATGATCAGTCACAAATTTCCCTTTTTTTATTAGAACTAGAAGCACAAAACTGTACTTTCTTCCTTCTTTTTATTTTAAAATAGTATGCTAAAATTGTACTTATAAATTAGTTATTGAATCCCACATATATTTTTTCAGTTTTCAGTGTGGTGTCAGACGTCTGTACAGTCTATACTGTGTATTAATAATACATTGAGCATGTCAGTGGTTTCTGTTAACAGCCTGACAGTTCACCCACACAGAGTACATGATATACATTTAAAAGTGCTTGTGTTGGTATGAGCCCCCATCACGTCTAAATGAAGATACAAACTCGTTCACTTCATTATCATGCCGTTAAAGTTGCATCAGCCCAGTGTTATTAATAGTGCTGTGCAGAAAGAGAAATCAAAGCCTTTCCTCATAAACACTGAATTAATTTCTCAGACCTCCTCCTGGTAGAGTAAACCCATAGACACAACATCTCTCTCTCTCTCTCACACACACGCACACACACACACACACACACACACACACACACACACACACACAGTGCTAAGAGTGCCTACATTTAAAACAGAAATATCTCTCTCCTTTTTGCTCTGTTGTTGGTTAGATTCCCATACATAATTGAACAGTTTTAATAAATCTCAGTACTGCAGCATTCTAGTTGAATGTGTGCTGAATAAAGTTGCTTTTTCTGAGAACTTTATTGTAATCCTATAGTGACTTCTACAGCATTCAAAGCAGTGGAAGGCTTCATCAGAAGAGCATATGGTTGTATTACTGCATTCCATTTCTGATTTTCTTCATTCATCTTAATAGGGTTTGCAAACCCTTTTGAACAGTAGTTCAAATATCTCCCTGCTAACAGAGAGAGGGAGAGAGAGAGATAGAGCGAGAGAAAGGGGGTTATTGTGTCTTTTGATCACTTGTCGTGCAGATTTTTTAGATTTTCTATATGACTCTGGTGAAGGAGAGATCAAGGCTATGCTGTTTTGTTGGTTGTTTTATGTAGCGAGTGAAATACTTTCAGTTCATTCAGTTACTGTGTGTTTTATGCCTTAAATTCAATACACATCTATGTGAGGTGTGTGATGTTTTTCTCTTTTGAAGTGAATTTCATTGTTGATCACAGAAAACTTGATTTTTCATGACACTTTTAAAGTCTTTCGGGTTTACAAACAGCTACATCCCTACATCTGCCATTGGTCGCTCAAACAGATAGCCCCGCCCCAAACTCACATCATTGGTTTAGCCAACTCTGTGATAGCAGTTACAGTGTTTATACTTTTCACTGAAATTAACCTAAGAATGGCTGAGAAAAAACTTTAACATTGAAAAAATATTGTGTTGTAACAGTTTACATTTTTCATTTACAGGATTCTACGGTAAAAGCTGTATGGATGCATGTCAGCTGAACCCATGTGAAAATCAAGCAAAGTGCCACAGGAAGCCCAGCTCCTCACATGGATATATTTGTGACTGTGAGGACAATCACTATGGACAGTACTGCCAACACAGGTATACATTAATACATACCACATGTATGCACACTTACATGAGCACAAATGAACACACACATCACTACTCAATCATTACATGCGCTGAAAAAAAAAAATTGTTATAAGGCTGTTTTGCTGGGAAACGAGACAAAAATACAGGGAAGAAAAGGATTTTCACTGCATACCTTATCTGAATTTTAGCCAAGTTACTTTTATTCGGACTATAACCTCTAATAAGTTGACAAGCAAAATGTACCAGCAAGATAATCAGTGAGAGCTGGACAAAGACTTTATCGATGCATTCAGATTTACGGCTGAATTTGTGTGCATGTGTAAGAGTTTTCTATCACATTAATCCAGTGTTCAAAGCTTATCCGAAAGACTGGATGTGTATGGCGAATAAGTTTGTGTTCATGTTAATGATGCATTTGTTCTGCTTAGTCGCATCTATGCGTGTGTGCTTAAGGTTTGCTGGCTTTGAACGGATGAAAGTAGATTTAAGTTTACCGACAGACTGTGACTCATGCGACCCTAATTCAACCCCTACCTCAAACTCACACACGCTCAGCCAAATCCTTCACAACAGCGGCAATCTCATCTGCTCTCTTTTATCTGCTGGCTCCATCTCTCTCTCTGTGTGTGTCACGCTGTCTTGCTCTCCATGTCAGATCTGCCCTAGATACATAGGTATTTGATCAAATCTAACTGTGTGTGTGTGTGTGTGTGTGTGTAGGGTTGAGCAGCAATGTCCTCGTGGTTGGTGGGGCAGCCCGACATGTGGACCCTGCCACTGTGAAGCCAGTAAAGGCTTTGACACCGACTGCAATAAGACCACTGGACACTGCCACTGCAAGGTACATGTATACTTTTATACTGTATGTTAAATGAGTACGACATCACAAAAAAAAAAAAAATTTAAATTAATAAAATCACAGATTCACATCAGACATGTGCACTACCATTTAAAGGTTTGGGATTGGGATCTCTTATGCTCAGCAATGCTGCATTTATTTGATCAAAAACAGTATTACAATTACAATTATATGTATTCCAATTTAATTTGTTTTCTATTTGAATGATGACAAAGATGAATTTTCATCAGCCATTACTCTGTATCATGAATCTGTATTTTAACTGATCTGTCTGCTGGCTTTGATACCTAAACCCTCTTAAAAAGTTCCTGTAACATAAGACAAGGCAAGCACATGTCTACTCTCTATACTGTTTCAGTATAAGGATCAGCAGTTACATTAAAACTCTCCAAGAACCAGCAGCTTCATAAACATGCGGAGCGTTAAACTCCTCAGAGAAAACTTCATGTTCCTGACCTTCTCAGAGTTTCAAGAGAGCAAAACCTGATTTTCTCAGGATCAGCCTGTGGTGAAATCCAGCTTTACTTTATTTTCAGTTTTATTATTAAAACAGTATATAGAGTATGCGAAGTAATGGAGAAAATGACTGGAGATTTCTTGAATTTCCTGCCAAAGTAACACAGCTTTTAATTGAAATCATCATTTGTACAACTACAGGCATTTTTGGTCATGAAGATGCACAAATTTCTCTTAATAGTAGCGTGTTATATTGCACTTTCCTGTATAATGTTTCCATTTTGCCCATACAGATAATACCTACCAGTCTTTAAATGGTTATATTCAAATTATAGTCACACATTCTTTTGATTTGGTACTATTTATAAGAGTGAATGCCCACATTTTCACATATAATTGTTCATACAGTATAGCTAGTCTGGGAAGTGTTAATTGGTTTGTGTGTGTGTGTGTGTGTGTGTGTGTTTAAGTGTAATTAAGAGATTAGAAAAATGTGTTCCTCACTGTGGGGTGCTATAATAAAGCTTTCCTCACCCTCACGCTGAACATCAGGCTTTTGATTATCAGTATATTACTCTCCGATCTCAAATGAAAACATGAACACACAATCTTATCAGGCTTTTGATATATATATATATATATATATATATATATATATATATATATATATATATATATATATAGGAATTTTGTTTATTATTCTAGCTATTATGCTATAATCACTGTGCTTTGTGATTTTTATCAGTTTGTGTTGTAAATGCATGCGTTAATCTGGATGTTTTTGTGTGTGTCAGGAGTTTCATTACCGGCGGCGGGGCACTGATGTCTGCCTGCCATGTGATTGCTATCCAGTGGGCTCCTTCTCAAGGTCATGTGACCCCGAGAACGGCCAGTGCCAGTGCCGACCTGGAGTGATTGGCAGACAGTGTAACATGTGTGACAGTCCATTTGCTGAGGTCACACAAACAGGCTGTGAAGGTACAGTAAATATCCCTTCATCCAACCGTTAATCTTCCCATGTTCTCTCCACAATTGTTAATCATTTCCTCACCCGCTTTTCTTAGTAATCTATGATGGCTGTCCGAAGACCATAACATCAGCAATCTGGTGGCCCAGAACAAAGTTCAACTTGCCTGCTGCTGTCCCCTGTCCCAAAGGATCAGTAGGTGAGTGAGTGCCTGTGTACATTCACATCTGTGTCTTTTTTTGAAGTCCATCTAATGCATTCGTTCATCTCTTGTTCCAAGGAACTGCGATTCGGCACTGTGATGGAGAGAGAGGATGGCTCGACCCTGATCTGTACAACTGCACCTCTCCTCCTTTTGTGGAGCTGAACACAGCCGTGAGAAACTATACCTCCACATTTACTAGAACGAGGCCTATTGCACACATTTTTTGCAGAAACAATTACTTGGTTCCTACACTGAAGATTTTGCAGGGATGATATAAAAATTCTGTACAATTGGCAATATTTATTTCCCTGTTAAAGCTCTATAACATAGAATTGGTTGTAAGATAAATAACCAATAAATAATATATTAACAAATAAATAATGCTTTTTATAGTGGATATGTATATATATATATATATATATATATATATATATATATATATATATATATATATATATACAGTAGGAGCCCACTGGATACATATATATATATATAATTTTGCCATTTCAACATTAAAATGTGCTGTATAAAAAAATGCATATTCATTTTGATTTCATTTTAGATCTTATTTTTTTATTTAATTTTTTTACTTAATTTTATCTGAGTATGTTGTTACAGCACACCTCATGTAAAATGTAAATATAGCAGAAACGAGCTGAACTGAATTTAACTGTATATGTCAACACGGGATGAGTGAAACAGGCCTAAGATCCAGAACTTTCACACATTTATTAGAGCTGCTTTTCTATATTACATAACCACTTTTTCGATGTGTGTGTGTGTGTGCGTAGCTGGAGGCTTTAGAAAGAAATGAGACAGAACTCAACACCATCATTGAGAAAAAAACTGGCCCATCAGCTCCGTGATGTCACAGAGGCAACAACCCGTCTCTATGGCAATGACCTTCAGATAGCCGAGCGGCTGCTGTCTCGCCTCTTGACCTTTGAGAGCCTCCAGTCAGGCTTCGGTTTGACAGCTACTCAGGATGCACATTTCAATGAGGTGTGTATTACCTTAGGGAACTGATGAATAGCTGGAAATTTGGCATTCAGATTTTATTGTGCTTGACAAGACTAGTTGATTAACGTCTTGCTTTGGTCTGTCTCTCTCGGCAGAATGTGTTGCGGGGCTGTAGTGTTTTGTTTGGTCCGGGCAGCTCTGCGTTGTGGAGGGGCCAGAGTTCAGGTCATACTGGAGCGGCGGGATTGGCCGATCTGTTGGAGCAGTACGCCCGCATACTCGCCCAGAACATGAAACAGACCTACCTCAATCCTGTGGCACTCGTCGCCCCAAACATCGGTCAGCATTAATACACAACAAACACATACTGTTTCAAATAAATGTTGTTCTTTATCAAAGAAAATACAGATCATAATAGGAAGTGTTAAGCTGATAAGCATCAGCATCTTAGAATGATTTCTGCTGGGTTTTGAGGGAGTGGAAAGAGCAATGTTAGCCTCAAATGAACTTGACCGTCCTCTGAAAATTGATTTCAGATAAATTGCTTTTCATTGTCTTCGATGCATTTCTGTTGATTTATTTATATTTTGTTCGTGAAGGATTTTTAAATATAAATCATCACTTTAATATATTTTTTTAAATTAATCATTAAATGATTTGTTGATTATTTGTTTTTTACTGTGATGGGCCTAATAATTATATTACTTCTAATATATTACTTGTATTTTATATATTTTTGTGTATTCGATTTTTTTATGTTTCTTTATAAAATAATGTGTGGCATTTTTAGTTCCTTCAATCCGATAAGCATAGCACAAGCATAGCACTTCCACTCTGGAGGAGAGAGCGTCTTTGTCAGCTGATGGTGGGAAAAAGTAAATATTGGAAATAACCTGTGCAGTGTGAAGTGAAGTTAGAAAGATCAATGTTCGACTGAGACCTGCAGTGCGCACCTCCAGCAGGATCAGCAAGAAAAACTGCAGCACTATAGAGAGCAGATCTATTAAAATATTCCTGTTGTTCACACAGTGTGTGTGTTTGTATTCTGCAGTCATGACTCTGGATCGCGTTGACAACCACACACACGTGCGGCGACGATTTCCACGGTATCACAGTACTCTGTTTCGAGGTCAAGCACTTTGGGACCCTCACACACATGTTGTGCTGCCCCCTACTACACTAGTGTCACAGCGCAACTTCTGTAAGTATCACATATGTACACTCTTTAAATCCATTTACAAAGCTTAAAAGCATTGAGCAATAAATCTGTGTTTAGTTTCAGCTCCATCTCCTGCTGGCCCTGTGAACCTGTCGGCCAATCAGACGTTAGAAGCAACAGCAGCGCGGCGTTCTTTGTCACTGCAAGAGGCGCCGGTCTCCATTGTCATCCTCTTTATTTATCGAAGCCTAGGGGCCGCACTTCCACCTAAATACCACACAGACCGTCGCGGCGTCAGGTTAGAAAGAGATAAACAACACGCAGATAACTTTGATCTGTGAGTGCGATTGTTTTTCTAACAATGTGTGTGCATCTCTGCAGGTTACCCAGACACCCGGTGTTGAACTCGCCTGTAGTGAGTGTTTCTGTGTACAATAACCAGACATTCGTGGATGGTTTTCTGGACACTCCAGTCCTGCTGGAGTTCCGTCTTCTGGAGACCAGCAACCGCAGCAAACCACTGTGTGTGCAGTGGAATCACAGCAGCCCGTAAGTCTTTCTTTGCTCAAATTCATGTCTCAAGGACAAACAAAAACATTATTAAAGAAATAATTCACCTCAAAAATGAATAATTTGTCATCATTTACTCACCCTCATGTCATTCCAAACCTGTGCAAGTTTCTTATGTTGAACACAAATGAAGGTTTCGCTGTCAGTTGTTGGTCCCCATTGACTTTCATAGTAAGGAAAGAAATACTATGGGGACCATCAACTATTTGAGTACCACCATTCTTCAAAATATGTTCTTTTATGTTCAACATAAAAAGAAACTTAAACAGGTTTGGAACGATATGAGGGTGAGTAAATGATGACAAAATTTTCATTTTTGTGTTAACTATCCCTTTAAAGCACCATCAGTTGACCAAACCATTACATTACACTGCTGGTCAAAAGTTTGGATTAATTACCATGATACATTAATAATAATTCATTTGTCATGGTTTCAAAGAAAGTATTAAAATTAATTTTGCACTAAATCAGAATATTTAAATTAAGTATGAAGGATCATAAAGACTGCTGTAATGGCTGCCGTAAATTCAGCTTTGTCATCACAGGAAGAAATTATATTTTTTTTAAATATTCAAATAGAAAACAGTTATTTTAAATTGTAAATATATTTCACAATATTACTGTTTGATCAAATGCAGCTTTGTTGAGTGTGTTTGACTTCTTTCAAAAACATAAAATAAATCTTTCGTCTGTATTCTTCTTGTAAGGAGTAAGCAGTAAATGCTGGGATTGTGTGTGTTCAGTGTATCAGCAGGAGGCTGCTGGACGGTGAGGGACTGTAGTGTGGTCTATAGAAACACGTCACATGTTCGCTGTCAGTGCCACAGACTGGGGACGTTTGGAGTCCTTATGGACAGCTCACAGAGAGAGGTAATGTGCACACACACACACACACACACACACACACACACAGAACAAAGAACCATCAAGGCCGTCACTGAAAAGCTATTCTTTACAAGAAATATTCACATTTATCATCAATCTAATACTACATAGCAACAGGATGTTCCACAGTGACATCTCCTTCAGCACAAGCAGCGTTGCTGATATCTTTTCCCTTTCTCTCTCTCTCTCTCTCTCTCTCTCTCGCTCTGTTTGCTAAGCAGCAGTTAGAGGGTGACCTGGAGACCCTCGCCATAGTAACGTACTCCTCGCTCTCAGTTTCCATGGCGGCGTTGTTGCTAACAGTGGTGGTTTTATTGAGCCTGAGGGGACTGAAATCAAATACACGCAGCATTCATTCCAACATGGCTGCCGCTACGCTCCTCTCCCACCTCACATACCTGCTGGGCATCAACCAGACGGAACAACAGGTCAGAGAAGAGAGATGTCAGTGTTTGTCTGAATCTAAATCTGGGTTAGTGAGACAGACAAAGAAAGTTTGGGTGGGCTCGGAGACAAAAACACTGTAAGAGACAAACACAATCTCTGTAGTTTCCTTTGTGCTGAACGTACATTGTTATTTGTAGATTGGAGTCCAAAATTTAGTAAATAGGTACAGCACATACATTTTTTAATAATAAATAAATCTGAATTAAATTGATCAAAAGCAACATTAAACTACATTTATAATTTGTAAGTTGTTTTTTTTTAATCAAATTAATTATGTTCTTTTGAACTTTGTATTAATTAAGTATCCTGGAAGAAAATGTATCATGGTTTCCAAAAAAAATATTACCGGTAAGCAGCACAACTGTTAATATTCAGTGTTTCTTGAGCAGCATATTAGAATGATTTCTGAAGGATCATGTGACATTGAAGACTGGAAATTATGAAAATTCAGCTCTGCCATCAGAAATAAATAAAAATTAGTTATTTTATATTATATTATATATTATGTTGATTCAATACAATGTTGATTCAAACAATATAAAATTTGTAAACATTATATATATATATATATATATATATATATATATATATATATATATATATAGTAAAAAATGTAAAATATTAAATATTTTATATTTAAATACTGTATGCAATGTTAAATATAATAATATTAAGTATAAACAGTAAATATTACACACACACAGATATATAAAGTACATTAAATTCATCATATGATCAGTTATTTTTCTTTGTTTTAGAACCTAATGCTTTATTTATTTTCCATTTTGAATGAAAATAAGTCCCATATTTTTAAAGTGTCAGATGTTTAGAGCCCACTTTATTTTTAAAGCTTTTATAAAGGCAAGTGTAACAGCAGGTATTAAAGATCATGAATAGTTCCGTTGAAAGCCAGCTGACTCTCAGGATAAAGCACTTGGCAGCTTGAATATGATTTGTCATTCAGAAACTGACATTTCAGCCATTAGTGCAATATGGAACAAAAGCCACTTATACTATGCTGTGAGCTGGGAACCAGATGTTATTACACACTTTCCTTGACAGACTGTCTCTGTATCTCTCTCGTCCTCAGACAGACACTCACACATTAGTCCTCTTTCTAAGGGGGTTAACAACATATTTAACAGACGTTATTCTCAGGAGTGCAAACCACTCAAACTAAAAGCCTGTTACTGCTGAGTTCATTAATTTCAACCGCTGTACTGGGGTGTGGGTGTGCATGTGATTGAATATGTGTTCATTGATAATTCATCTTCGCTCTCGAACATTGACTTGGCTAGCGTGTATTGATAAGACCTAAGATTCTGTTTTTTTGGCCATGTACTGCGGATAGCATTCAGGAAGTGGTGTTAATGAGATCGGGAAATGGTTTAAGCTGGATTTGAACTCAAAACACCCAAGTGAGCACCAAATCTCAATAAGTCAGAACACATGTGCAAACAACAAAGCCACAGTGTCTCCCACTTTTATCAGGCAAGAACACAATAGAAAGAAATATTCTTTTAATGTAGTATAAAACTAATGTTTTTTTATGCATTCAATATGCTGTTATTGTCTATTCTCTGGTCTGATTGGTTCATTCTGTCTAATTCTCTTTGACTGGTGCAGTTCCTGTGTACGGTGGTTGCGATTCTGCTCCATTACTTCTTTATGTCGGCTTTTGCGTGGCTGTTTGTGGAAGCTCTTCACATTTACCGTATGCAAACAGAAGCGAGAAACATCAACTATGGAGCAATGAGATTCTACTATGCTATTGGCTGGGGAGTCCCTGCTATCATTACAGGTGTGTAAACACACACACACACACACACTCACATGTACTTTCTGGCAGATATGCTCTGTGACATATATGTGTGTTGCAGGCTTGGCAGTTGGGTTGGATCCAGAGGGGTATGGCAACCCGGATTTCTGCTGGATCTCCATGTACGATAAGCTGATGTGGAGCTTTGCAGGACCAGTTAGCGTCGTCATCCTGGTATTTTTCCCCTCAGTTTGTGTTGTTTGCGCCATTTATGTGTTTTTGTAATTTTCTATCTGGATGTGTGAACGTGAAGTAATGTAATTATCGTCTAAATTGACAAATCTCTCTCTGTTTACAGATGAATAGTGGGATGTTTTCAATGGTTCTGCGTATGACATGTAACCCCACTCAGAAGGAGATAAAGAAACTGCCTGTGATGTGAGTACAACATGCATGTGTTCAGGAACAAATCCATTTGGAAAGTGGGAGGGGAAACTTATACATTTATCATCATGAATATTATTTAGATGACCCCAAAAAATGTAAATTATGTAATCATTTACTCACCGTCGAATTGTTGAAAAACCTGTATGAATTTCTTTCTTATGCAAAAAAAAAAAATGTTTTAAAACAAAGTGAGCATTTTCTCTTTACACCCCAAAAAAAAATTATATTATATTATATTATATTATATTATATTATATTATATTATATTATATTATATTATATTATATTATATTATATTATATTATATTATATTATATTACATACATTACATTACATTACATTACATTCCAAAGCAGTTATACTGGTTAGAATGGTGCTTCTTCCTTGCATCTGTTTCTAGTGTCAAACTGTGTCAAATTTTCAGCACAGAATTTATGATTTTTTGCTTCTTTATTCTACATTAATTCCTTTTATTCTATTTGTCTCTCTCTATCTCTCAGTTCTACTATCCGCAGTGCCTTCCTCCTGTTATTATTGAGTACATGTGTTTGGTTGTTTGGTCTTATGGCTGTTAATAACAGTGTCCTGGCGTTCCACTACCTGTTCATTGTCCTTTGTTGCATACAGGTAAGTGTGCACTGGCTTTCTTTTGAGTGTGTTTGTGTGTTTGAGTTTGTCATTGTCATCTTTGCATTTTTTACCCTGCACACTTTGATAGTTGTGTTCTACATAATGTAGTGTAATGTTATTCTCCTACTCACGTGTCTCAGGGATTGGCTGTACTGTTGGTTTTTACTATCCTGAACTCTGAGGTGCAGGAGGCCTGGAAACTGGCCTGTCTGGGCAAGAAAAGCCCCAGTGAAGAACCTCCCAGACCTCCGCAAATTACAGTTAGTGAACACAGACGTACATATTATCATATGACCCTGACACATGCACAGTTTTACACACACATCTTTAACACAAAGCCATATTTGAGCTCATGGAGTGGAAATAAGCATGTGGATTTGTAACCTGCTGTATGTGTGCAGGGCCAAAATCCATACAACAGCGCCTCCCTGCTGGAGCAGAGCGGATTACACCGGATCACACTCGGAGCTTCAACCATCTCATCCGTCAGCAGTGCCAGGTCTGCCAACACATCAGTTTCAGATTCACAATTCTTAAGATTATGTACACCTAAAAATAAGCACATTTTTAAAATAAATTAGGTATAATACACATAGGAAAAATAAGGGATATATTTTAAAATAAGGTGTGATGAACCAACAATGAAGTACGTATTTTACTGTATTTTTTATTATTATTTTTATTATGAAAATATATAATTGTTAATAAATGTTATAAATATTTTCATTCATAAAAAATTGTGCCATTTAAATTCATATTCATATATAAGTATTTATAGTGGTATTATACTATTACACTATTCACTCAAATTTTTATGCTTATAATATACACTACTGTTTTGGGTTAGTGAGATGTGTTTATTGATACTTTTTTAAATAATTTTTTAATTCATTTATACATTATTTTAAGCATTTAAATTGACCAAAAGTAACAGTAAAGACTTCCGCTAGAAATCTGTTTCAAATAAATGGTTCCACCAAAATAAATGTTTTTGACTGCTAAATCAGCATATTAGGCACTGAAGAATGGAGCAATGGCTGCTGACAACTTAGTTTGCCATCACTAGAAAAATTCAAATTCAAATACAAAACAGTTAATACTATTTTACAGTATTACTGTATTTACCATATTTTTGACCAAATAAATGCAACCTTGATGAGCATAAGAGTTCTTTTAACAACATAATAAAATAAATAAATAGAGACCATATACTTTTGAGCAGTGTACTTTATAATTAAACAAATGCAAAATCCGAGATAAACAACTGTAGATTGTATATCACTTTCTTATTTTCATATTGTACATTATACACCATCTGTAAGCTGAACTGTGAAAATGTGTAAAAATTTGCAGGCAATTTTGTTGACTACCTACTGTATGTATCCACATGTAGCAAAGTGAAAGCCTGAAAGCTGACGTATATGTTTTTCTCAGGGAGAATCTCTTGGCACGGCAGACTCTAGAACACACTCTTGGTCACACGGGGGCCACTGACCTGGACGTGGCAATGTTTCACCGCAACGGAGGTACACTAACACACAATAATCTGCGTGCATGTATGCATTCCCACTTACACACACTCCTTAACTGCTCGCTGGTTGTTCTTTACTTGTTTATGACTATGTCATGTCAGAATTTGTGGCATTTAGTTGATCTATTCTTCTGTCTGTCTGTCAGGTGAGGACTCGGACTCAGATTCTGATCTCTCACTGGAAGAGGAGCGGAGTCTGTCCATCCCATCATCAGAGAGCGAGGACAATGTGCGCCTGCGTGGACGCATCCAGCGGCACTTCAAACGGACTGGTCACAGCGAACGTCTACTCACAGAGCCCACACACAATGGTGGAAAAGGTACCAGAATTATTGTAGCAGTTGTCTATGTCACTGTTATTGAAACCAGAGGAGTGCAGAAAGTTAGTTTCTTTCTTAATTTTGTGATACCCAACTGTTAGTGTATGGAATTGTTTATGTGTCAGATCTGGATGGCAATGACCTGCTCTCCTATTGGCCAGCACTGGAAGGCTGCGAGGCACACTCACTGCAGAAATGGGGCTCAGAGCGCCGCCTAGGGGGCGACTACAGCAAGGACGCAGCTAATAACAACCAGACAGATGCAGCGCTGACCAGCGGAGATGAGAACGGACTCACACACAGACACCGCAAGGGTGAGGCACACATTCATTCAAAATGTTAGAATATTGGCCAATAATTGTGCATGTTTATTCCTTCTGTTTTTGCATTTAGATGCTGTCATCTAATACTCACATAATCTCTAAAAACTAATTAAACAATACTACACTGGCTATTGGCTGATATCACTGTTATTATTGATATTATTATAGTTAACTAAAACTAAATTTATAGCAAGTGATGAAAAAAACATAAACTTAACTGAAATAAAATATTTAAAAACATTAAACAAATTTTTCAGCTAGTTTCCTACGCAACATTTATAATTTTCATTAGTATAACTCGATGTATTAAAATGACTAAAACTGCTATAAATATTAATAAAACTATTATTATTAATAATTAATAAATAAATACACAAAAATACACAACTCCAGTAACTAAAACTTTAAAATTATAATAAAAACAGGAAATTTAAAAATAAAACCAATTGAAAATATTAATAAAAGCTGTAACGCTATCTCAATGATACTAAATATTAAATATTTAGTATCTGGCCAATATTAAATATTTATCACTTAATAATTTATTGACTTATTTCCCCTATTTTTAGATTACTTTTCCATCATCTAACACTTACTTAAAGTTAGTATTTAAAATTTTATGACACCTTTAAAACTTTTAGTTTTAAATGTAAGTGTATTTTTAATTGATTTAGAAATATTTGTAATTTCATAAAATGTTTTTTTAATAAAATATTAATAAAATGGTGTACATTATATAAATTCTGTCTTAATTCATAATTTATTGGTTAACTTATTTACATCAAAATAGCTGTTGACCCCTCTGCATCCAATTTCCCAGGAATCCTGAAGAATCGTCTGGGATGCCCTCCTGCTCTGCAGGGCCTGTCTGCTGTGGGTCGCGCTCCCAGTGAGATGTCTTGGTACAGGACCTCAACATTGGGTCACAGAGGTGTCCCAGCTGCCTCCTACGGTCGTATGTACTCCGGCACTGGCTCACTGTCCCAACCTGCTTCCCGACACTCTTCCCGTGAACACTTGGATTCGCTTGCACGACGCCAGCGTTCTCGGGACAACCTCGACCTGTTGCCGAGACGACGCGAGCTTGATTTCGAACACCTGGGTGGGTCCAGAGAGAGGCTGGGCCCCATTCAGAGTATCCATGCCTCAAGAGAGGATCTGGTGGGCAGGGGTGGCATGGTGGGTTTAATGGGGGCAGAGGGTTCATTAAGCAGTTCCAGAACGCAGCTTAACACTCTAACAAGGCAACAGGCCTCTCGGGAGCACCTCGGAGGGGCTCTTATGAGCAGTCGGTCCCGGGACCAGTTGGAATCTAACGGCGGAGCACAGCCCTGCAGGGAGTGGCTGAGAACCCTGCCGCCCCGACAGCTCTCACACCCTGAGCCGCACCCACCCTCCTCACCCCCTCCACCAATCACAGAAGAACCCCAGGAAACCCTGCCCTCTCGCCGCGGTCGCCTAGACTCCGCCCCCCCATGTAGGTACCCGCCATCTGCAGCTGCACCTGGAGCTCCATCCAGTCGCCCGCCCTCTAGTGAACACCTGGATATCCTCTCCTCCATACTCGCCTCCTTCAGCTCCTCTGTGTTAACCCCGCCCCCTATCCCTGTCTCTGCCTTGGCAGGCTCCTCCCCTTCCCCGCCTCCTCTTTCTGCAGCCTCTCAGAGCGTCTCTGAAGTGTCACCTGACTCTGAGTAAGTCCAGCCCCTGTTTTGTCTCCTGTTGTATTCCTCATTTGTTTCATGGTCCTTGGTCCAGTTCTGTTACAAAATGTCAAAGCAGCCCTTTTCCATACAGAAAAATGCATGGTGATTTACTTTTTAGCGCTTTAATTAATTAATTTTTTTTTTTTTCATTTACAAGTGAAAAACATGAAAATTGCTATTAAAAATAATAAATGATTTTAGCCACCAAGATATAAATATGTAATACAAATAGCACTAAATTATGTACAGGATGACATTATTGACAATTTTCCTGTTCCGTCTTTTTCTTTTTTCTCTTTTAGAGTCAACAGAAGTGATGGACAATCTTGATGATTCCTTCGCAGTCCCATAATGCACCTCTGCAGATGGGTTTAAAGAATCACAGGACATAGCCAACCGAAGCATTCAGGTCTCCTACTTCACCCTGGGAAAAGAACAGGACATGAGAGTAAAGTTGTTCATCAAGGGCTTGAGATATCACCCTCCTGAAAACAGACAGGGAATCAAACCAGAGGTGATGATTTCTATGAATTTCAATGAATCCAAACTACAAACCTCAGATTTCAGACCAACAGCTGAGAGGACTGGTCAGAGACAAAGAGATAGAGGAGAAAACTGTACAGAACATTTTTATACTTTTTGTAACTTTTTCATCAAAGATCAAAGAAGAAAAATCTCTAGTGATGTTTTTGAAGATTGTGTGGGTATGTTTAAGTGGGTAGGATCGAAATAAACATGTTCAAACCCATTCCAGGCCAAAACAGTCCCAAACATTCCCAGTCTTTCCACTCCAACATGTGGTTATGCAACAAGCCACGCCCACTGATAGACCAGAGAGAGTCTATGAAGAAAAGGATTGGTCCGTGTAAATGCAGAACTTATTGGCCCAAACATGGGATTGGTGGGAAACTCCAGAGACAGTGATTGTAATTATTAAAAATTATGAAACAGAAGATATGTTTGGACCGTAATGATTGTCAGTCAATGGATTGTTTTCAGACAGGTGACTTGATTGGAAGATATTAGCTTAATCTATATGCATTTCCTCAACAAACCTCAACATACTCATGCTTGTATTAAATGCCTATCCAGTTTCTGGAATATTTTTGGCCAAACAGCTCTGAAATAATATTGAAGCATATGTTGAGGTTTATTGCAGCTGTGTGAAGAGACCTTTTAATCATTCATGTAACTAGCCTACAAGACTTCATAGCATAATTAATGCCTCTTTCATATCCAGGAGTATCACAATTCAAACATGGCTTAAGGAAATATTACTCAAAGATCCCAAATCAGCTATTCAGGAGAAGATATTTAACCCATCTTTGATTTCTTTTCTAACAAAGCGATCATATCTAAATATCAGCCATTATTGTCTCTGTGGAGTATTGAACAATCATAGAGCTTCAGAGGAAGGAAGATTTTAAAATGAGCTAAATACAACCATTAAGTTTCAAAATATCAAGCTCCTGTTTCAAAGGGAAATCATGCTTCATCATATGGCTTTATCTTTTTAGTCATTTGCAGTATTATCATGAGTTTTGCCAAAAAGAGTGCCCTATATCATCCCTTTTATACCTCTTACTTGTCATAAAGTGCTCCAGTACCTTTTCTATTCATGTTATTTTATTTTATTTATGCATAACTTTATCTTGTACAGACATGGAATTAATTTATTTTATTTATTAATATTTATTGAAATTCGTTTCTCTACCATAATCGTTGCTGGAGTGTTTATAAAGAAGTGTGTATGGGAGTTTTGTTTTTTTATAAGAGTGAGATTTCATCTGTTTCAAATGTTTTATGTGTGAAAACTTTTGTACATGTATCGTCTGATATATGTCCCCCTTCTCTTCTGTTCACAATGCATTCTGGGAAATGTCCTCTGTCCATCAGAGAGAGAGAGAGAGAGCGGTAGAAGACAATGATTGGGTGGGAGAGAGAAAAGGGGAACGTATAATGGCTCAACGTGTTTAATGTGGGACATGTTGTATCACTTTTACTTATGGGGTTTTTCAGAAAAAAAATCTGCTATCAATGGGAGATGAAAGGGAGACCCGTTGGGGCGTCAATAAAAGAGATATTGCTACCACGCTTCTGTATGTCTTTTAATATTCAAGACACACACTTCTATGGTTAAAAAAAGTAACTTGTTTATCACATTACACATTCTTCTGAATTTCAGGTAAATGAAATTACATCTAAGTGTAAATTTTACATCTGCTTTTACAGTGGAAGGTTCTCACTAGTTTAATTCAGTCTAACATTCTGTTTCACTGGTTAACACACTACATTTCCAGTCTACTGTTGTAACATTCCTTAAATGACAGTTAATCTAAAATGAAAGTACTGTTTACTCACCCTCATGTTTTTCCAAATTTGAATGATTTTATATAATATAACATGGAACCATGGTTTGGAACATAATGAGGAAAGAAAATTATGAAAGAATTTCCATTTTATACCTTTACGATTTTCATATTTTAAAAATAAAAAAACAAGGTGTTCTGTTCCCAAACACTATATACTAAGACAAGTAAATCAACAACACTGAACTAAAATCAAGCTCTCGTCACTTTAAGAGAAGCACTTATTTACCTGAAAAAAACCTGCATAGTATAAAAGAGCTACAGTGAACTGAATCTATAGGTTGGTCCTGAAGACGTGTGTCCGATGAGTTGTACCAAGGATAGATTATGGACTGGCAATGACCCCTGAAATGTGTTCCACACATGGCTGTTGCAAGGTTGCATCTTCTGTATGTTTTCTCACCTAATATTTGCAGAATAATTTCTTATCACAGTAATTTTTAATGTTTGTAATGTAATGCATATAGCGTCAAACAGGGGCCTAGGAGAACCTTAATCAGTCCTTGGTTTGATCCACAAGCATTAAATTAAAATGCTATACAGTAACATCAGAAATCTAATTTCAGTTCATTTCCTCTTCTCATCAAGCACAAGTATCAGGACTAAACGTCTCCTCACTGCTCAGTTCTGGCCTGACTGGGCGAGGGTTTTGGGCTGCACAAAGAACACGTTTTTGCATTCCACTGTGCTGCTTTTCCATTGTTAACATGCACTAGATGGATGTGTTCAACTATTGCACTCCAAATCACCAATCTTCCATTTGGAATACTTCCCTAACATAAGATTTTCCGTTGTTTTTTTTATATATCACTTAAACACGAGACCCAGAGAGACAGGATAATCATTCACTCTTTTAAGCAAATTCAATTAATTAACAGGTCAAAGTATTTACAGTATAATAAAACCTTGCAGGCTTGTAAAAATGGTAAATTAGCTTTTATCTTGATAATTTGTATCATTTTAAACAAATGCTGGGAAAATTGGATGCTAAAAGGCTTCTTTGTTGACAATTGCGATGCTAACATTAGCATTACGATTTGATTCTTTAAGTGTCATAATCTACCTTCTGTTGTCGTTTACTTCTCATGTCTTTCCAAACATGTATGACTTACTTTCTTACAAAAGAAGATATTTTGAGAAATATTTCAACTTTTTTCAAAAACACTGGATCCATTTACTTCTATTGTATGGACAATGTAAACACTGAGGCATTTTTTTTAAAACCTTAGTTTGTATGGCACAGAAGAAAGTAAGTCACACAGTTTGGAGCAATATGAGGGTGAGTAAATAATGAATTTAAATTTTCAGGTGAATTATCCCTTTAACTATCCCACTTTTGACTGAATGGGATGCAGCATTAGTGTCAATGAGAGAGAGTATGAAAGGAAATCAGATTTGTATTGGCTATTGGAACAAAGCCTGCTCGAGTGAATTCCCCCCTCCATATGATACACATGGTACATTCCTAAACACCAATTACATTTAGTCCACAATAAAAAATATACTGTTTTGTAAATAAACAGCACTGCTAGAATAAAAAATGACTTTCAAAAAAAGAAAGCAAACATAGCTAAGATGCCATAAACATCTGAGTTCAAGTCTGTAGATATTCGTTATCCTCGCTGTCACTACTGGAAGGTGGAGGATCTGTGGCGAACTTCCGTAGTTTGGCTTGATAATATCTCTTCTTGGCCCGTGCCGCCTTCTCCTTTTGTCTCACTGCTTTCCTCTTCTCCTCCCACACACACTGCTGCAGCAGTAACAGACTCATCGTCTGCTGATGCTCCAGCTCAAACAGTTCCTGTCGACGTGCCTCCCATTTCGGGTTTGAGGTACAAGAGTCCATCTGCGGTAATGAATTCTCAACTGCTCCTCCGGCAGGAGCACGTGGCATCACAGGCTCTCTGTGTGGGGTATCAAAGTTTGTAACCCTAGTCCCTGATCCCAGCCCTGAGGTGCTTCCTGCATGAGTTTGGTAGATGAGGGAGGGACGGCTGGACCTGGAAGAGACTGAATGAGAGTGGAGAGGAGAGGAGGCAGTGCCAGGAGGAATCCCAGAGTTAACAGGTGGGTGAGTCTGTGAGACCAATCCAAGTTCAATAGCTAAGTTCTCCTTGCTGTCTACTTCCTGTAAAAAGGGAAGTTTAATAGCATCATAATTGCTGTACATTTATGTAATAAGGCTCAAAGTTGCATGCTATATTGAGAGTATACATGCATGCACTGTACATGCAGTAAACACAAGAAACCTGCAATGAATGCAACACTGGTGAAAATGTACATGCCTAGTGTATGGAACACACAATGTGACAAAATGACCCCTTTAAAAAATAAATCTTCATTTAATATAAAATTGTTCATATATAATATATATCAGTTTTATAATAAAAAGCTAAATTAATTGTTTTATTTAATAAGATTTTTTAAATGTTTTTTAAGTCCCTTATGTTCACCAAAGCTGCATTTATTTGAGCAAAAAAGTAAAACAGCCGTATTGTGAAATATTATTATTACTCTTTTAACATAGTTTACAATGTGATTTATTACTTTGATGCCAAATCTGAATTTTTTTAGCAGTTTTCTGTCACATGTTCTTTCAAACAAACTTTTTAATATGCTGCTCAATTTCTTTTAAAAAAATCTTACCCACAACATATGGATGGTAGTGTATATTCTGTATAGAATGATAAATTAATATTTCTATTTATAAATGAATAAATACATTTACATTAAATTTTCTCCACATTTCCTGTGTTTACTGCATGTAAAATGTTAACACTTTAACACACACACAAAAAAAAAAAAAAACTGGTGCAAGCAAGTACACTTTCCATGCCATAAGAGATATAAAATCTGCAATATAAAAGAAAACATTTAGCTTAAGAGGTACTTCAGGAATCCTTTCAAGACATTCAAGACTGATTTCAGTCTTACATCATTTTGACTGTGGTCAGCGTCTTCGTGCTCACTCCCATTAGTGCCTGAAAGCCCCATCACTACAAGAGAGAGAATGACTCAATTATTCACCTTCCTTGTATAATTACAGAGCTGACAGCTGGGAAGAGGGGTAGTATTTCATCCTGTAATAGACATGACATGACTATTAATTACCTGCTCCAGGTGAGCTACCCCTAACCGAGACATAGCTGCCATCTCCGTCTACCTCCTCCAGACAGGAGATGAGGTTCGGTACCAGCCCAATCACTTCTCTCTGCACCTGACAACAACCACACACAACCACACTGTGTGTTACTACAATTTCCAATTCATATAACTGAATTAACGTAAGACTTCAGTTTACCTGAGAGAGGGCAGACACAGGAAGCCCAGCTGCCTGCTGTTCCTGTCGCTTCTGCAGCGCAACACGACATTCCACCTTCAGCCGTTTCCACAGCGTCTTCAGAGAGCCGATGCTGCTGGGGGGTCGACTAGGGAACGCCGCATTGAAGGCCTGGGCCAGCTCTGCCCATACAGCGTTCCGGTGTACAGTAGTGTTGGTGTCTTTCCGAAAGTCCTGGACTGTGTCCACCACCGCATGAATTCTCCGAAGCAGGAAAAGCTTCTGCTCCAGAGTGAAGTTTGGCATGCGGTACGTCATGGTGGTCAGCATGAGTGTATTTGTGTGTAACTGGGTAAGAAGGCTTATATTGAGGTATTGTGTGTTACTTCACTTGTAGAAAATCTATAAAGTATCGCACTAGTATTATTTTCAACAATCTAATTTGAAAATCTTTTTACATGGTAACATTTGCAGTATCACAGTGTTAGTTTCTGAGTATTACACTCCAGCATTACAGGAAGGTGAGGTTGGTTTGGTGCCGTCATGTGCAGTACACTTCCTGAGTTTTAGTTGCAGTGAGATGTTAAACTCTGGATGCCACAGGTAAACTGCTTCAGAGTTCAACAGAAATGCATCCGGGGGGATCCACCTCATGCGCAAGGGGTCACCAGGTACACTTGTGGAGTCTGTAATTCAGCAGACAGGAAACAAAATGAAGGGAATAATTGCTGGGTTTGAATCTTAATATCTACTCCTTCTCTTGGAAGAATTAATGAAACATTTGATCTTTGTGTGTGTGTGTGTGGGGGGGGGGGGGGGGGGGGTCTAATGTGCTCAACGAATTGATTCATGAGAATCGGTTCTTTTGAACAGTTCGTTTCAAAGAACAGGTTGATAAAAACAGTCCAGCAATTATTCTACATGGTGACGTCGTCGTTTTGTTGATACAACGTTTATTGTAATTTCATTTGTCTCATAATTCTTAATTTAAATATAATGTGTATTTAAATTGTTATAACATTCGTTTACAGGTTTTGCACTTGATAAATTATATTTATTAAAACAAACTGTCAAAATGCGTTTCCAATTAATAACAATTGAGCTATTTAGTTACAATTAATTAAAATGTTAGGTTCACACCAAATGTTTTCATTAGCAACTCACTCATCGATTCTTGACTCATTCAGGTTGTTTCAGAAAACGAATCGTTCGGTCCGTTTTTGTGAACTAAAGTAGCTTTAACCGACTCATTGCAACGGTCAGACTCAACAAATTCGTTCAGAATTCGCATCGCTATTAAATGCAAGAATGAACAAAGAAGAAACGAGCCTTTAAAATGACAAATTCGCCATTTAATTCAGGTGAAGAAGGAACAGACTGATTTGATTATCACTATTATTATGGATCCGCTGGTCTCGTTAGCCACAGCGCTAAACCCGAGCATCGCACTACAGAAGTGAAGCTGAGCTGCGATTTAAGACTACAGCTAGAGCTCTGTATTCTTAACCAATCTCTCAAGCATTTACAGCTTATGACAAAATGATATTATATTAGTATAATGACCCTACTTACATGCAATCATCAGTCTGACGATTTTATTCCGAAAATATTACACTTTGTCCCCACCCCCTGGGTTTAAGCGGTCCGTAAGAAATTTAAACAACAGACTGGAGACACATGCGCAAAATGACGCTCCGGGCGTCAAAAAAAAGGCAGTTCAGTGGTTTGTGTATTTTATATGACTTGTATACCATTCTCTTGAGATGCACTAAATGCATATGATTTGTGCATCAGGCAAATGTACAAATCTACGCGTTTTTTACAACAGGAAGCGCAGGACTCGTTTCATCCAATTGACGGCGAGCGTGGTGCGGTCTGTGCAGTATTGAAGAGCGCGATTGGACGCTGCGCGATGTCAACGAGGAAGCGAGAACACATGCACGCAGCACATAACATGTTGGAACCAGTATGAGAGAAAATACATACCTTTTCCATTTCATCTCCACGATTAATAAAGATACCGTCTCTACAGAGGAAGCGTAAGTATAACTGAACTTGACAGGATTGTTATTACCATGACGAACATGCAGAATCAGACAGATCCCTGCTAGAAAATTTATTTTAAGGTAACGTAACGAGGATTACTAATGGGCATTCAATTAATGGGTAGATCCCATTCCTCCGTCGATCCTTTGTTAAAAAAACAAAAAACAAAAAAAAAACACACACACTTTATAGTAGTTGTCCTTTGAAAAGTGTTAGCTGGTCATTTCAATAGTATTTAGAGCAGGTAATGACAAGATTGGGGCATTTTATAATTGTAATCAATCAGAAAAGTTAGGAACCAAACTGTTATGTTCCACAGTTTAATATACATTGTCCAATAGGGTGAGGTAAGCCGGGTCTAACTAAATTATAACATTAATGTTGTTTGACCTAAAATATTTATTTTAAGTTTATATTTTTTATATACCCAGACATTGATAAGTGTATGATTCTCTGATATGAGTTAATTCAAAGTGCATGCTGGTAAACATAATTTTTTTAAATCTTTTTTTAGTCAAGATTTAATTATTATTTTTATTGTTGTATTTAATCCTTCGACCTTCATCGAAAAATATTTTATTTAAATATTTAATATAATATTTTATATTATATAATATATATAAATGTCATACTTCTATAAATACTTTTTAAGTATATTAAATTCAATTCTAGTTTATTTGTATAGTGCTTTTTACAATACAAATCATGACAAAGCAGTTTCCACAATATTTAGTAGTGGTGACTGTCAGTTTGTGGGCATAAGACAGATTTTTCAGAAAAGACGTAGTCAGCCATGCGATGAACATTATTAATAGCAATTATAATATGACGCAGTCACACTTGTAGCAATATTTGTTAGTTCTGTTTGTTGATTCAGGGTTAGCATCATCTAAGGTTCTTTGAGGGGTCAACATCATCTCTTCTCAGGTGTTCTGGATCCAGACTGGAGCTTGTGTAAATCCTAGCAAAACACAGAAATATAATTAGCATAATTAGCATAGCTGCTGTTCCAACAAAGTAAAATTAATTAGTTTAACCCAAGCTAAAGAATAAGAATGTGCATTTGATCAGATACAACTGCAGTCACAATTTAAGAGATACACTATTCGAATGCTTGGCGAAATATATATTGTAATCAAATACCATTCTAATGTTTTCAAGTTGAAGTAGTGTGTGGGATTATTTTTCTATTTTCATCCCGCAGATATACGAATGATTCAGGTGTGCACAGCATTAGATATATTAGGATGTTTTTAATAATGTTTATAATGTTTAATAATTAATTAATCACTCACAACCTTTGTGAAAATTAGGAGGATATTTAAAAGTTTAAAAGCATTAACAAATTACTTTCAACAATACAAATACCCTCAAAAGTTATTAAAAGCAATTCTTTCTGCGTCAATATAACCAAGATGCTAATCACTTTGGTAATATCTGTATATATGATGTGCAACATTCACATTAACATTAAGTGATAATATTTCACATTTATTTCCATATTTTTGATCGCTTACAAAAATTGGATTTACCTACTTTAGTAACATTATATGAAACACTCTTAATTTGTGATTAGAAGTAAAATGGGGACACAATTACATTTTGAACCATCCATTTGAAAACAAACCTGGAAAGAGACATGTTTTGTGCATTCCAGTGAATTATTAAAATTAATATTAAAATTAATTTGGGAGACTCTTTTTTCATGTTGTTATGGCAGAATGGAAAGGTGGAAAAAAAAATTTGATGGAGAAGAATGCATTGGACTGAAAAGAGCTCTTGCCATAGATGTTGTTGTACTATCCATGTCACATTAAAATACCATGGTATTCTCCTTCAGTCTGAAAATAAATCATAAAGAAAAATGTACAGTTTATTCAAACAAACTAATGGATAATAATTATTTATTTCACAGCTTTATGATTCATTTCAGTCTTTTTAAGTGGAGCTTATAAGGAAAAAGTGGATGGTAAAAAGCCATTGCAAACAATATGCATTTAATTCATTTTCATTTACTTGACAATAGTGAATAATGCTGCAATGTTTACTTTGTGCTCCATAAGTCTTCAGCCTGCTGTTCAGACCGCTTGAGATGGCATGTCCTGTAGAGTCTGCTGTGATAAAGAGCACTGTGCTTGTTGCTCCAGTGACTGCACTGGAATTCCTTGGGGAGGATTTCCTGCTGACAGGTGACTGACATTCTTTCATTTAATGAACAGGTAGCAAAACATCAAACTAAAAATCCATGTTAGATTAAAGTATGCAGACCATGACTCTTAGGCCATTTTTGTAGGGTTTTTTTCTGCTGAGTTTTGTATCTTGGCAAAGACTAAATTATGGCTACATTTTCTTCTTGTACTAATAGGAACATGTGCTTGGGAAATGCTCAAATGTCTCAATATCCATAATGTGCATTTGTGTATTTATCTTAATGAAAATATTCATATTCATTTGATCAATTCTTTCCTGTTAATTGTGTCATTTTGTAGGTGAGGGACCAGTCCTCTCTGTGTACAGTCTTCATACATCTCCTAAAGAATATGCATCCTTAAATGTTCTTCATAATTACCGTATCCATGGGATACGACCTAGTAGAAAACATCAGTTTGGAGAGAGACTGTTCAACAATTTAATCTCATCAGAAAGTTCTGTTTTGGCCAACAACAAAGAGGACATCATTGTTTTTGGAGGAAAAGGAGTTCGGCTGGTCAGCTTCAATACTGGCGGACGATGCCTAAAGCTCATTGGTCCTGTCTTGGAGCTTCAAGACTGGATTCTGGACATTCATTGGCTTAAAAAACAACCACACCCACTGTTAGGCATATCCTTGGCTCACAATGCTGTGTTGCTTTTAGATGCAGAATCTGGTAATGTTCTTTCCTTCTACTCTTGCGTAGAGACATGTCTTCTTTACTCAGCACTTATGATTGGTCCAAATTGGGATTCTTTAGTGCTGGTAGGTGGGACTGTTTTCAATCAGCTTGTGCTGTGGAGGCCCACTGGGACCAAACCTGATGGCAAGTCCCAGGTAGAGAGACGCCTGTTGGGCCACACTGGAGTTATTTTTAGCCTTTGCTACCTTCAGAAATCTGGGTGGTTGGCATCTGCCTCCGATGACCGCAGTGTCCGTTTGTGGAGTGTTGGCACATTGGGTGGAGATGCAGGCTGTGGTGAGGAATCACCAACATGTCTTCGTGTGCTTTATGGGCACCAGGCACGGGTCTTTTGTGTCAGGCTTGCATCAAACCGTGTGTTCAGTGCAGGAGAAGATGGAGCGTGCCTGCTCTGGGAATGGGGAGGTGAAGGAAAGGTGGGACATACATTTAGAGGGCATAGGTCAGGTGGAGTGAGGGCTCTGGCTGTCAGCGAGGAAAGTATAGGCTGTAAGGAGGGATGGATGGCAACTGGAGGTGCAGATGGTGGGGTAAGAATATGGAGAGTGGCAGAAGAGAAGAAAGATTGTGAGGAAACTCAGACAGAGACTCAGTTGGATCTGGGGTTTAAAGGGCAGGGTTGTCCCAAAGTGGTCCGATTAGTGGGTGAGGGTGAATTGAATACAATTCTGGTCTGTACTGATCAAGGAGAGGTGTACCTTAGTCAGGGTGACTCCTGGGATGTCATTTGGCAAGGGGGAGCAGAATTCCAGTCCTTTTGTGTGATGGAGATCACAAGCATCCAAGTCCAGAATTCAGATTGCATTGTGTGGGTATGTGCAGTGGGTAATCTGAACGGAGGTGTCCAGGTGTTCCTTGTAGGTCAGCCAGGTGTTGGAGTCTTGCTAAGAGCTGGTGAGGGTAAAGTTCACTCTGTACTTTGGGCCAAAGGATTGTTTGAAGGGTCCTTGAGTTGGTGTCTTCTTGCATCAGGCTCCGAGGGACTGGTTTACCGATGGACAATAAAAGTGACAGAGGATGAATCAGGCTTGCATATGCAAGAGGAAACTCTTCTTCCATTCCTGCTGCCTCCCTGTGCCAAACGCTGGCTGACTGCTGCAGTTACCTTGTCCAAGAGAAAGGGGTTGTACCTTTGTGGTGACCGGAGAGGGTCACTACTGCTCTACAATGATACAGAATTGAATGTCAGAAGAAATGAAGGAAGAACAGACTTAGAAAAGAAAGAAACTGAAAACAAGCAATCAGACCATGGCAGTCCTCTGTCTCCCATCAGTACCCTTTATGGAGTGCATGGAAAGCAAGGTGTAACGTCTGTGTGTGAGTATCAAGACTTATGTTACAGTACAGGTCGAGATGGATCTGTAAGAATACTAACTGTTGAAGAAAGTGTCCTGAAGGTGCGCAGAGTTCAACGGGCCTGCAGAGGCATGGAGTGGATAGAGAAAGTTCTGTTTCTGGGCTCGGATGGATCTGAGGTACAGGAAAAGTTGCTGAACGAGGGAATCGAGAAGAGGACGATCGATCAAGGGAGTGCAAGCGTAGCCGAAACTCGGTTTGTAATGGTTGGCTTCCATTCGGTTCACTTCATTATATGGGACCCTCACAGACAAGAGAAGCTTTTATCAGTTGCCTGCGGAGGTGGCCATCGATCCTGGGCCTATAAACACCCGATATATGCCGACACAGATCCTCGAGCACATACACTTAGACGAGGCACCCTTGTGTTCATCAAGCATGGAGCTGTCATGGCATCACGCTCATTAGCATCCACAGAAACCGATCTGAATGGACTCACAGTGAAAGAGGGGCTACATGGACGAGGCATCAGCTGTGTTTGCCACCTTGGTAGTCTCACCAAGACTGGACAATTTTCAGAACTTTGGGAAGTTTTTGTTACCGGAGGGGAGGATACAACAGTAGGTGTACTCGCCATCAGTGCGAAGAGTGGAAATGTTAAAGTGCTCTCAGTTCTAACGGATCATATCTCAAATGTTCGTGCGCTGGCTGCAATCAGAAGAAGAGAAACTAATGAAAAAGGGGGAGATGACGATACCACCTCGGTCTGTTCTTTGGTGTTTTCTGCGGGTGGCCGGGCCCAGCTGCAGTGTTATCGGCTCTTGATTCGTTTGGATGAGCAGCAGGGTCAGCCAGTCTGTCAGGTCACTCAGATAGCTGGCCATCGATTGGATGAACAGTGGGAACGGAAGCGGAACCGACACAAGACTGTCAAAATGGATCCAGAGACAAGGTGCGTGTGTGTTTGTTAATGTATATATTAAAATACTCTCTCCTTTCCAAATTTGGATCTAGAGTTCAAATAATGCTTAAATGGATAGTTCACCCAAAAATAAAAATTCTGTCATCATTTACTCACCTTGGTGATGTTCCAAATCTGTATAACTTTCTTCTGTAGAACACAGAAGATGATAATTAAAAAAAAAATCTTCCCTATAGAATGAAAATCATTTGGGTCCAATGTTGTTTGATTGTTGGTTGCAGCTAAAGATTTCTAACCACCAGATGGCGGACAATACAATGTACAGGGGGTTATTGTGAGAGATTATATTATGATTTTATTTGTGCTAATGTTTTCTCACGCTTGCAGGTACATGTCTATGTCTGTTGTACATAATGGGACTGAATGTGTCCTGCTGGCTATGGGCTGTAGTGATGGTGCAGTAAGGTAACTTGAATAAAGATTATAAACATGAATTTAAAAGGGTTTCATACAATATGTTTAAACATTCAGTAATGTATCTTTTGAAACTGTGTGTTTTCATTTGTAGGCTTTTCAGTGTGACTGAGAGCAGTAGTAGTGTTGACATGCTTTGGGAGTGTTTTTACCATCAGAGATGTGTGCTCAGCGTCGCCACCTACAAGCTGGAGGACTCCCTGGACAGAAAGTAAGGACATGATGTGCATTTATCAAACACTTATTCCATATTTGAAATTTTCTTAAACTTATTTTCCTTTGTCCTCTTTCTGTCTCAGGCTTTTGTTGCTGTTCAGTGCCACTACAGATGGTTGTATATCTGTGTGGGATTTAACAGCAGTTTTGAACAGTAAGGCTAGTGTCAGCTGGCAGGGTGAGTCATACATACACCAGAACATAAACACTTAATAACGTGCTGATTTTTTAAATGTATGAATAACTGTGTCCTAGTTATGCTGTAGTTAAGAAGAACTTAAATGACTTATGTTATTTGTTTACATTTATTATATATGTGAAATGGGTATGTTCAGTCAGAAATAAAATAAAAATTTACTTACATTGTTCCAGACCTGTCCCCAAAAAACATGCTCAATATTGTTATTTTGATTTTATTTAAGAATCTTGCAATTGTTTCTCATACAACAACATCTCATTGAGACCACAGTTATTAAGGTCTAAAAAAATGACAGTGCCTTTGCTCTGGGAGTATGTGTATCTGTATAAATTTATCAAATAATTTTTGTGTGTAAAAATAATTTTAATTACAAGCCTAAGAGCATAAAAACTGACTAAATCAGTGCTATGTCCTACAGTTTCAGATGCCATCTGGTTATAGAACTCTAAATTGTGTATATGTTAATAACAATTACCCTTTCTGTCATTCAGGTCCATCAGCCCCATTCTTTTCCATTCCTGTCCATCAAAGTGGAGTCAATGCGCTTACCATCTCACCTAGGAGAGAAATGAGGCAAATGGAGGAGAATGTTATCTCATTGGCCAGTGGTGGAGATGATGGACAGCTGTCTCTAATGCATATTAAGATAGATCAGAAAAAGCAAGAAAATGGAGGCGTGTCTCTACAGCTGCTTGCCCATTGGTCAGTGCCCTTGGCACACTCTTCCCCTCTCACAGGGTTATGCTTACTAAGCCCCACACTACTGGTGACCACCTCACCGGACCAGCGCTTGTGTTTGTGGAGTATGAACAGTGACGGACTCCACCCACTGAAGGTGCTGTTCTCACACACTGCAGATGCAGCTGGGTTGTGGGCGTGGTTTGGACAAGAGGGAGGCGCCTGGGTGGTTGTTTGTGGGCAGGGCTTACAGTTGTTTCAGTTAACGGAAAGAAAAATGGATGAACTGCATGAAACTGTTAACAGGAACATAAAAGAAGGGGAGAGAAAGAAAGTGATATTTCCACATCATGTTTCAAGGACGAAACACTGTGATTTATAAACTAAGATTCTAAAGATTTTCGAAGTTGTGAAGTTTGAGATTTTCAAATAAAGACTTTTTATTTTAATATGTGACAATTTTTTTTGTGTCGGGTTAAAGTAAATTGTGAGTACATTTTTATTTTCACGAAGGCTGAACAATAAAAGTCAATACAGATCTAAAGAACCAATGAAAAGTTTGAACATTTTTGAACAGTGCTGTTATTTTTCACTAAAACTAAAAAAATGTTTTTAATATAATTTATGGTAATATATTTGATGAAAAAAAAAAAAAATTGGCAGCTAACTGGAAAATTATAAAAATTATTATACAAATTATTTAATCTAAAACTACAGTAATTACTAAACTAAAATGAATGTAGAACTAAATAGAAATATTTTAAAAAACGAATGAAAAGGACTTAACGACTAAAAGTAAAATATAATTTAATATAATAAAAAATATTCAAAATATTAATAAATATGATAATAGTAAATAATACTAAAATAACAATGAATAAAATAAGTAAAATCATGTTTTATGTCATTTTTAGATAATTTTTTTTATGTTTGGCAAAAGATGCACATTTCAGTTTGTGTTAGTTCATATTTTAATGACTTTACTGTTATTCTATAATGTGAAAAATACTAATAGTATAAAATGAGGAGGTGTGTCCAAACTTTTAAAAGGTTCCAAATATAATTTTTATGCAGCTGTTTATGCGTGCAAGTGTGTGAGAGGCTCATGGCTTGAGATAAAGTCATGATAGTATAATGTATCAGTGTTTTCCTGGGCTACAGTCCAGCAGGTGTATGCGGCTGGGTGAGAGAGCGAGAGAGAGAGAGGGTACACAGTGTGTTGGGGGGCTTTGGCTGTGCAACTAAGTATAAATATTTCACCCCCTTCTCCAGTTTCCTTTTGTTCATCATCATAGTAGCTTGATGGCCAACCCCTTTTAATCCACAGCACAACGAATGAAAGCGAGAGAGGAAAGGAAGAGCATGTGAAGGAGCGACAGATATTAACGAAGACAGATCAGCCCATTAAGGTTTGCAGAATGTGAAATGAATGAGAATATGTTACTGTAAAAATCTTATGTAACGTAAATAGCAGACAAAATGTGAAAAAGAAGAGGATGAAAAATTAATGTGAGTATAAAAAAAAAAACTGTCCTGCAATAGTTATATGTGTGAATTTGTGTGTTGTGAGGCTAATGTTGTCTTTTGTTATAAATGAATCACAGCGTGTGTTTCCTGATCTTGACAAAAAAGATGTCACGATTCAGGGAAGCTCTTAAAGAGAATGAATCTGGAAAGAAGAAGATGATGCCTCAGAAGATGCCTCAAAAACAAAAACAGGCTGAAAATAAGGTATGGCTGTTCCACAAAAATTAATTACAGTAAATGGATTGAATATACAAGTGAATATGCAGGAAAGAATAGAATATATTGTTTAAACAGTCATAATTATGTGTGTGGTTTCACTACAGGACAATGCAGTGATATCAAAGGATAGGCTCCCTCTGATTGGTTCATCGAGAAATAAATCTGCAGGTACTATTATAGTCTATATGGAATCAATAATGCATTGTTAAATGAGAAGTTGTTGTCAGATATTAGCTGATTTAACTTGAAATCAGATGTTTTCATAAACCAGACTCATTATATGTGCAGTAATGTGATGTGTGACATATAAACTGTGTGTTTACATTGCTCTTTGTTCCTCCTGTCTACACAATGTTACCTGAGCTCATCAATAGACAATAGAAATTTAAGAGGTAAATTAATTAACTGCTATTGTCCAAACATTCATCTTTGTAATGTGACTTGTTAGGCGAGATGATAATGGAAACTGAACATGTGTGTAAGATTAAGTTAAGATTAAAGATTAAACAGGAACTGATTGTGTTTATGAAAGTTGCAATTGTGAGAAATGTTTGCAAGTATGAGGTATAAAAATCTCTATATTGTATCTTTATCTAAAAGCTGCAATTATTAGACATAACATCACAAATACAAAATAAAGAAATAGTTATTAGATATTATATTAGAGATATTAGATCACAATGATAAGAAATAGTTGCAATTATGAGATGTGAAGTTGCAGTTACGGAAATAAAATCACGGTAATAAAATATAAAGCAGTTTAGATATGTAGTCAAAATTACATAAAAAAAACTTGAATTTGAATGAGAATTTTTTTTTCAGGTCTCAAAACAATTCAGATTGTTATATTTTTCATCTCTTCTGTTTGTAGCGAGGCCCTCTCTAGCCACTCCTCGGGCCGAACCGAGGAAACGCAGCCATCCTCCCATCTCATCTGTGGCCCCTGACAGCATGACACCCTGGGAAGGCTCCTCCCACTCCGAGTCATCCTTTACCAGTTTTCCCCCTCCAGTTTCACCCCTGCCTCTTGCCCACTCGAAGCCAATCACAGCACCAGATCCTAAGCCCCCACCACCCCCTCCTCAAATCACAAACACCGAACCTGAGAATAGTCAGAGTGCCCGGGTAAAACGCAAGCTGCTCCCACCAAGGCACCCCTCGAGACCTCCCCGTTTGCCCCCTCTGAGGCAAGTCACAAATCTTAGCTTTTCTCGTAGCTTTACATTTTCATTTTTTGAGCTGCCGGTTCACCAGTCTGCACGGAGCAGAGCGGAGCGCCTCAGAGATCTCACTGTGCTGCTGAGGCAGTTTCATTACTAGAGAAAAACATGGTGCTGAAAGTTCACATCTAGGGCAGAAATGCATCATGTGGAAAAACTTGTACATAAACACATGATTGTCTATGACTTCACATCAGTGTTTCAAGTATATAATTAATTAGATTTTTTTTTATTATAGATAGATTGATACATAATGTAAAATGTAAAAACACAAATATAACTAACATTTTACATTGTTACAAAAACTTTCTATTTATACTGACCAATGAAGTAATGGAAGTTCCCCAACTTGTGTTTGTTGTTTTTGTTACTTTTTTAAGGTTGTTAAATGTATATTTAGAGTGTGTGTGGGTGTGATACTGTGCAACCTTTTTTGCCTTCTGATATTAAACACTTATATAAACCAGTGGAACAGAGTTGGAGAGAATAACCCTGGTCTTTATTATTTAGGATGGAGACAGCATTTGTGATGAATTATATATGATGTAACATTATAAATCTGACCTTTAAACAACAGAAAGCAATGAAAATATTTAAGGAGAGAAATTCAGCTGAGAAACGTCCCACAGGCGCCCTGCGGTTTTGTTGAGCTATTTACGTTGTGCACAGGGATAATAAAGTGGTTTCCTCTGGACGCGCTGAACAGTTTTTGGTGAAATCTCTACACAAGGTAAGATAACTAATTGATGATAAGCTTATTTCCAGTTTTACTGCACACGCACCTGTGCAGTCACCTGTCCTCACGTGTGCTCCTATCAGAGAGTGCTAAAAGATACAGATGAGCATTGATGTGTTATCAGTTTTGGCTGCTGATGTCTTTTAATACTTAAGAAACTGAATCCTTTAGGTTTGATTAGGGATAGGTATCAATTCAGATGTTCAAGATTGATTTGATTTCGATTCACAAGCTCTTAAATTGATTCGATTCTCGATTCAATTATGATTCTCGATTCGATTTTCTATACTCTATTCTCGATTCAACTCAATTAATATAGATATAATACAAATACTATATTTATAAAAAAAAATTAAGAGCCACAAACCTGTATATTAAAATCTTATTTAAGGTACACTTGGGTACATTAAAACAGAACCCATCTCTAATTTTCAAATGCATACAATTATGTTAAATAAATACAATAGAATTTTGATGCAAGATGAAAAACGTATGCTGAAAAATCGCAATCCTTGATCAAACAGGATCAAGTTATTTCATTTTTAAGATGAAATAATGATTTAAAAAAATCGATTTGTGGCCTTTGAGAATCGATTTTGAATCGACCACATTTTAAAAACCGATTAATCGAAAAATCGATTTTTTTACCCAGCACTAGGTTTGATCAGATGTTTTACATGCTTTATTTAGTGCATTCCTACCAAATGCTGTAATTGGTATAATTTTTAACTTGTGTACTACTGTGTGTTAGTTAATTTATGCCCTTTATATTTAAATTAGCTTCAAAAATGCTGGAAAACACATTGTGGTGTTTTGCCATCTGCTTGTGTTGAGTTCTATTCATGTACAGATAAACATATAAAATAAAACATTTCATATAGACTGATGTTTGTCTTCTATAACTTCAGCTTGTTCTATATGGGGTCAAAGGTCAGTTTCTAGTATTATTTGTTGTAAAGCAGCGCATCTTCTCATTGGATAAAACAGCCTTGCCTCCTGTAAGAAAGTCGCATAATTGCATAAACATTATCTGGTGATCATTATTAAAGTGCTGCAGTAAAAATAGACACCGGTCTGTTCAGCACAAGCCGTCTCTCATGTGATGTTGCGCAATCTGATCTCTGTTCTCAGGAGTGGTAGATTAAAGTCTTCTAACCTTTGGTCAGAGCGAAGACAATGAAAGACTTCCTTCACTGATCCAACGATAAATGTTGTTGGTGAACATCTGTGACATTAAATAACCCTTTATTAGCCTGTCAGAGGAAAAGTGAATAACGACTCTGTCTCTATCCAATTATAAATGTCCAGTTTAATTGGTTTAACTACTGTGAAACGATAATATAAGGAATGCTCCGAGTTCAAAGCCAAGTTACAACAACCTCACATTTGGGAAGCATAATCATTTCATACACTTGTTCCTGTTTAAGCCACTTTTTCGCTCATTTTACAGATGGACAATCAAAGATGTTCAGAGAGGGAGAATTTCAATCCCAATCCTGTTTATGGTTTGAATGAAGCACAGCTAGATATCCTGGGACAGCGCAGGTGGAAGGTGCATCGAACAATTTGGGCAAAGCTGAAGGAGGAGAGCTGGTGAGTGTGGGAGCTTATTTAAGAAGCATAATTGTGATCGTAAAATGAACACTGTCAATGCTAAATATACATGTATTTTTAGTACTTCCCCCCGTATTTCTCTGTTGTTGTGCTACAGGTGTTCAGGTGCAAGGCTGAAGAGCTGCTTCCTATCTATTGCACCTCTCTTGTCATGGCTGCCACAGTACTCCCTCAGGAAAAATGCTATTGGAGATTTGATATCAGGAATCAGTGTGGGGATCATGCATCTCCCACAAGGTTTAAGACACACACTCTTCTGTGTTATTTGAGCTACAGACTGTTATATGACAACTGTATTCTAAAATATAAAGAATTTATGTTGATGCAGGTGTCGACATCGATCGAAATAGATTTTTAGGGTTCTCTGAGAGTGTAGACACTTGAAGTGTCTGTGATGTGAGAGGTTGATTATGATTTTCATCATCTTAGACACCTACAGATCTGTATTATCAGCTAGCAGCTGATAATTTTCTTCACAATGTACTGTGATTCAAACCAGACTGATAAAGTGGATGTAATGACTAATTCTATTGTACAGAACTGCTTACAATCTTCTGCACACAAATTACTCAATTTTTGACGTTTTGCTTCCCATAGGGATGGCTAATGCTTTGTTGGTTGCAGTTCCTCCAGTGTTTGGTCTGTATTCATCTTTCTACCCTGTTCTCATCTACTTCATGTTTGGAACATCCAGACACATCTCTGTGGGTAGGTACACACACAACATACACAATGCCACTTTGTAAGAAAAAGTACAGTAAATTTAAAATAAAATAAAGTATAAAATATATAATAAAATACAATTAATGTAAAATTGGGTATAATTATATAATTGTATAATAAAAAAATTGTATAATAAATTATAAAATAAAATCTACAATTATGCAAAATAAATCTAAAATAAAGTAAAAAATATAAATATTATAAATATATAATTACAAAATATATAAAATAACAATAAATGAAAGAAAATCATTAAAATAAAATTAAGTATAAAATATATAATAAAATAAAATATACAATAAAAAATATAATCCAAAAAAATACAAATAAATATAAAATAAAAAAACTTAAAACATATTAAACGTTATTTATTATGATAATGGCTTTGTCTTTATTTGATTTGACATTTAGATCTATCTTTCTGATCCACAGGTACTTTTTCTGTCCTTTCCATCATGGTCGGTGCGGTGGCTGGTGATGTTGTGTTGGCAAGCAGCGGAGCAGAGAGTGATGAGATTGAGGCTGAAAGTGCTAGAGTTGCCTTTGCAGCTCAGTTGACCATTCTGTGTGGACTGATACAGGTAAGACACACAGAAGCTGTATTAATCCTGTATTGGTGTGTGTGTGTGTGTTTGTGTATAAATCTCTCTCCCTATAGATTGTGCTGTACATGCTGCGTTGTGGAGGGGTGTGTCGGTGGTTGTCTCAGCCGTTGGTCAGTGGATACACTACGGCAGCTGCGGTCCATGTGACTGTTCACCAGCTGCCTTTACTGATGGGCATCTCCATAGTCAGACACAGAGGCGTCTTTGCTGTGTTCTGGGTGAGAATGAGCACTATGTGTTTTTTCTCTTGTGTTCATCTCAGATGTTAAATGTACGTGTCTGTGTCCACCAGATGTTATCAAACATTGTGACTGGAATCAGGAGAGTGCTACTGGCGACACTAGTGGTGTCCCTTGTCTCCCTGGTGATACTTGTTGGTGGAAAGATGGTGAATTCACGTTGGAGCTCTCGATTTCCCATTCCATGGGAGTTGGTACTGGTGCGCAAAGGGTTTTGTATTTTTTTATTTGTTATTGAGCTATGTTTAGCTTTGCCGGTTGCATTAGTTGACTTATAAAGCATGGTTTCAGTATTTTAAAGATATTTCTGTGCAACAGTAATAAAGTGTTCATGTTCGTAGGTTATCTTTGCCACTCTGTCTTCAGTGCTGTTTGATCTGTCCGGTCAGTATGGAATACAGATTGTTGGACCCATACCAACCGGGTCAGCAGAGTGTTGGATTTTCTTTAAAAAACCAATTAGTAGGAAGTACTTAGGTGCTAAAACAAATTCTTTCTTTGTTTACCTCTAAGTCTCTCGCCTCCCTCCCTTCCATCGTTTTCTGTCTCTCAGGAGCTGTTATTGACAGCTCTTGCGTTGGCAGTGGTGGGCTATGGTTTCCAAGCTTCACTGGGCATGATGTTTGCTCATAAACATGGCTACCCCTTTCACAGCAACCAGGTAACAAGCAATTTGTGTAACTTTAACCATATGTTCTCAATAAATACACATTTTGCAGTATTCCCTTCATCTGATCTGGTGCTGTCAAATGATTAAATGCGAATCGCATCTAAAATAAAAAGTTTATTTTTTATTTTTTACATAATATGTGTGTGTATTGTGTGTACTTATTGTGTATATATAAATACGCACTTTATATATTTTGAAAATATTAACCTGTGTATACGTTTATATATTTATATTCTTCTATTTTATATTGTATATAAATATGTTAAATATATAAACAGCATATTTTTCTTAAATATTTAAATGCATGTGTTTGTATTTATATATACATAGTAGATGCACACAGTACACACACATGTATTATGTAAACAAAAACTTATATTTTGGATGAGATTAATCGTTTGACAGCACTATGTAAATGGGCTCTCTTTCCTGAAGGAGCTGTTGGCTATGGGTCTGTGTAACTCCATAGGTGGGATGTTCCAGTGCTTTCCAGTAAGCGGATCCATGTCTCGCAGCACAGTACAGGAGAGTACAGGCGGACAAACTCAGGTGTGAACACCTGGTAAAACAACCTCATGTTACAGTTGCATTTACAGTGTATGCACAACATGTGGTACATGCATAACAGTTCAACCCCTGTTTACATGTGACAGAATTACACTGAATGTTTTCTCAGAAAATAATTACACTGTTAATCAGGCAGTGGCCACAAGAAGCAAAGGCATTTAACTAAAATATTTGCAAACCACATGCACAAAAGAAAGTTATTTTTCAAAATCGTGTATGTCTCGGTGTGGAAGCACTGCAGTTTTAACTCCATGAACATGACCTCTCTCTTTCTCCCAGGTTTCTTCTCTGGTGTCTGCTCTGATAATTCTTTTGATCTTGGTAAAGTTTGGCCCCCTTTTTCAGCAGTTACCAAAGGTCCCTATACCATCTTCAAAAACAAAGTATATTTTATACGGATGTAGCATAATACCGTGGTTTTATAAAGTTCATTTGTGTGTGTTTCAGACAGTTTTGGCTGTCATTATTTTAGTGAATCTGCACGGGGTTTTTGCACAAGTCAGAGATGTGCCTAAACTTTGGAATACAGACCGCTTGGACCTGGTAAGAGCCAATTTCATCCTTAAACTGCTGACCCAAAATCCAGTTCCATGTAGGCCTCTCATCCAGGGGTGTTTCCTGTGTGTGTTTCCCACTGAGACTGCAGGTAGTGTGGGTAGTGACGCTGTTCAGTGCCTTGGTGTTTAATCTAGACCTGGGGCTTGGCATTGCAATTGTTTTCTCTCTGTTTACTATTGTCTTCAGGACACAGAAGTGAGTTATCTGCATTGTCTAATAGTTATCTACAGCATCTCTCTCTATTTTCCTTTCTATTTTTCCTCTTTCTCATACTAACTCTCATTCTTCCTCTTTCTACATTTCTCAGGCCCAGATTTGCTGTTCTTGGACGTATTGCTGGCACAGACTGTTACAGGGATCTGGAGAAATACTCAGAGGTAATATTTACACACGATGCATCTAGAAACCAGCCTAAGCTACGTTTTGAACTATGGTAAATCATCTTAAGCACTAGCTTAACCAAAGTCTCTTAAGTTCACCAAGGCTGTATTTATTTGAACAAAAATACAGTGAGAAAGTGAAATATGCTCATTTAAAATAACTATTTTTTTAAAATGTAAGATATTTTTAAATGTAATTTCTGAATATATAAATATGAATTATATATAACAATCATATATATTATAGTAGATGTATAGAGATAGATAATTTTATTATTTATTGATATTATTTAGAGAATAGAAGTGTTGCTTCTAGTACACACACACACACACACACACACACACACACACACGTATTATATAAATATAAATCCCTGAATTTGTTGGTTCAGGCACACCAGATCCCTGGAGTGACTGTGTTTTCCTGTTCTAATCCACTTTACTATGCCAATGCAGACCAGACCTTCACATCACTCAAACAGGTACATCCTATATTACAGCTCCCTGCTTTCCATTCATTTACTAAATTGAATTATTATTTTTGTGTATGCAGACTATTAGCAATGACATTAATGAGAATCCTGAAGTAAGACCTCCAGACCAGCAGGGGGCTCAGAGTCCACAGCATTGCGTTGTTTTGGAGCTCAGTGGAGTCACCTTCATGGACTCAGTGGCCATAGGCTCATTCAAATCAGTTAGTGGTACAGAACACACATAACACTTGTACCCACACGTAGAGCTGTTGATATTTTACCGAGGACGGACAGAAATAGATGACCTGTTTCTGGCTCTCATTAACTCCTAACCAATAAATCTCAGTTTAAATTCTGCTTGTCACCATGTTCGTGTTTAAAATCAAGCTTCCATGTCTTACCACTCTCTCTGTGTCACAGGTGCTTCAGGATTTTAAGAACACGCAGACCTTGTTTTTCTGTGCTTCATGTCCAGGTTACGCATCTCACACGTACAGCCGCAGTCTCAAATATAGTGTCATGATCTGGGGCATTTGGTTTTATAATAATATGTAGTGTGACATTTAAAGAGATAGTTTATCCTCAAGAACTGGTATTTAATAAATTTAATGCAGTCATTTATTTACTCTATTTTTGTGTGTTTGTCTGTAGATCGTCTACTGTCTCAGATGAAGAATCATTGTTTTGTTCCAGATTTTCTGTCTCTTTCTTCATTTTTTCCTTCAGTTCATCATGCAGTCCTGCACTACCAGGGGCTACAGGTGTGTGTGCTATTTTTGCTTTGTGTTTGTGTGGTGTTGAGTTCACTGCAATTCAATAGCCTTTTCTGTTCTGATTCAATTGTGCATCTATTTACAGAACACAGGCACAGATGTTACAGAGCTATGACCTTTAATGACCTCCCTTCCTGAACGATGAACTCAGCAAATACATGAACCTGCTAAACTCAAAGAATCCCTAACTACTGAGCTTTAGAAGGGACACTTCTAGAAAGATTGGAAAAGGAATACAAAAAGATTTAAGGTGATGTGCGGCAACAGATGCTTGTCTATCGGCTATTGAATGTTAAATTAAAAACCGCAGTCAGAATTTTCTTATGCCAATAACTTGTGTCAGCTTTTACCTCTGTATTTTGCTTTTTTATTTACTTGGTTGTTGAATTGTTCTGCTTTGCATTATTCTACGTTTAGATTAGATGGATGTTTGAAATAGTAAAAAAAAAATGCTCAAATATAAAGTATCTTCAAAACATTGTAATGCAGGCCTGTGCATATGAAATCTCCTACATTCTTAACATATAATTCATGTTACAGACAAATTTGGTTTGGTGATATTGTAAAATAAAATATGTACAAATAACAACATAAAAACATGTATGGAAAATAATTGTTAACACTCTGGTCCACACAGACAACAGAATTTAACAGAATCACAATAATATCTGCACCAACACAGTACAATTCGGTAAGTATACATGAAGTCCAAACGTGCATTGCTGAAATGTTCTTGCACCCCCAGTGAATTGAACCATAAATGTTATTAGGAGAGACTTTGTTCTCTGGGCAGGTGTTGGGGAGAGGCCACATTAATATTTAATAAGCTCATTTCTCTCACACGTTTACTGAAGACATAGTATATGCTTCTATTTTATAAAGCTAAACATAATGACAGACTAACCCTAACTCTACAGAAACAGAAGCATTCTGGGTTTTTTCGGTTAAATAAAATTGTTTTCCAATTGAGGACATCCCAAATTTCACCAAAGGAATGTTTTGTCAGTATTACTTACTATGCTAAAAATAAAAAAAACAGCCATAATTGCATTTTCATACACAAGTCTCCGTATTCTCAGATGAAGATGTCTCTCCTTTACTGGATAAAAACAAACGCCTCTTATAGCAGAGATGTGATTTCAAAGATCAACTGTACACAATTCACTCATTCAGAAGCACATGGTTTTGCAGAATGAACATGTTTTCTATCTAATCAGGCTGAGATAAGGTGGTGTAGGGATCTAGTGTTAACGTTTCCAACATTGACTCTGTAGAACCCCTACCCCTCCTTTCTCTCTCTCTCTCTCTCTCTCTCTCTCTCTCTCTCTTTTTGGGACTTTGCTCCCCATATGGACACATTAGAATTCTATCAGTGAGTGTGTGAATGGATCAGACGGGTATCAGAAAGGGCAGGATACACATTAACACAAACTGTGGTAGAAGAGCAGGGCCAGGGACATTCATCAATCCATTGCTGTCCAGAGCTTCACTACACGAGCAGCAGACCTGTGGAGCTCTCATTACAAATCTGGAGACTGGAGAACATCATTCAGAATTGTTCTGGGTCCGTTTGCATGGACATTAAAGATTTAATTGTCACTGTGAGGACATACGTTTTGGGATCTATGCCCTGGGTGTGATCTGGACAGTGAATTTGAGAAGAAACATTTTCAGGATCACATTTAAGATAGAGAGGATTCGAAATGGAAGAAAAGATGAAAGACAAAGATCTCAGGAAAAGGGTGCCATATCACATTCAGAGAGATGTTCTGGATGAGCTCGGTGTTGACCAAGTTGCTGAGAAATCGGATTTTAAAATTTCAGCAAAAGAAAAACTCAGAGATGCTGTCAGGTTTGTGGCCTTTATTTGAATTGAGTCTTTTATTTATTTATTTTTTGCAATTTGTATGTGTTTAAGGGAAGAGTTGTTTGAAAATAAAATCTGTATTTTGTTTGCCTTCTTTTTTTTTTAATTGTAGCAGTATTGATGCTATAGTTAAAAAAAAAAAAAGAAATTACTCATTTGTTTCTGGCTGGTAAATTTGACTAATAATTACAAAGAAATGGCAAATAACACTAAATTAAATGTGGAATTATAGTAGAAAAACAAACAGAATTTTCTTGTAAAACATACTCCTATGACCTTCAACTTAAAAACACGAACTCCACAATTTTGTGTCAAATCTAATAATCAAATCACTGTTGTCCAGCTGAACTGAGAAAGATCCTAATAGCATTTTGTGCTTTAACGATCCAACAACATCTCAGAGAAGTCTCAGGCCTTAAAAAATATAGAATTAATTATTAAAGCAGTTATCTTCTTCTTCTCTGTGTCTCATAATTTTCTCTTTTTCTTTGTTCATCAGGTGTACAGGCCCAAGGTTTAAGAGCTGTTTCCTATCATTTGTTCCTATCCTGGCTTGGCTGCCACGATACCCTTTTCGAGAAAACGCTATTGGAGATCTAATATCAGGAATCAGTGTGGGAATCATGCACCTGCCGCAAGGTCCAACACAAGCACATGCACACCTGTATTACCAAAGCACATTTATTACCTAAGACTAAACATAAACACAAACAAACACACACATGTAACATGCAGTGTGTTTTGTGTCTCTAGGTATGGCATATGCTTTGCTGGCAGCAGTCCCTCCTGTTTTCGGTCTGTATTCCTCCTTCTACCCCATTCTCATCTACTTCATATTTGGAACATCTAAACACATTTCTGTGGGTAAGTACACACACCTCCCTTTTATAAGACGGAGGCATAGTTCGGGACAGTTCACTGAAAAAATGACAATTCTGTCCTAATTTACACACCCTCATTTCATTTTAAATCTGTATGCCGTTTCCTTGGAACACAAAAAATATATTTACATCAATCTTTTCTATACAACAGCAGTTCATGCTCCAAAAAGCACCATAAAAATAGTCTGTCATGACTCTTGAGCAATTTATATATTTTTAAAAATGCTTATGGAATGACATGCAGTTGAGTAATTTATGACAGGACTTACATTTTTTGGTGGGCTTTCCATTTGAATCAGATATGTCACTTATGGTACAAGTTTAATGTCATTTCAGTGCTTTAAACCAAATAGTTATATTTTCTAATCTCTGTCTACAGGTACATATGCAGTTATGAGCGTTATGATTGGCAGCGTGACAGAGCGCTTGGCTCCAGACTCAGACTTTGTGATACCAGGCAATGATACCAACAGCACCATCTTGGACATTGCCAGCCGTGATGCAGAGAGGGTCAAGATCGCGGCCACTGTGACTTTCTTATCTGGCATTTTCCAGGTAGTCTCGTTTGTAAGTGTAGGCTATGTGCTTTTGCAGTTGTGTATGTGACTAAGTGTTTGGTATCTGTGTGCAGTTGCTCCTCGGCTTGGTTCGGTTTGGTTTTGTGGTAACTTATCTCTCAGAGCCATTGGTGAGAGCTTATACAACAGCGGCCGCCATTCACGTTATCGTCTCCCAGCTCAAATATTCCTTTGGCATCAATCCACAGCGGTATAGTGGACCTTTGTCTCTTATATATGTGAGTATAAACACACACACAGTCCCGAACACTTACTGTAATTAAGGACTATCCATAACTGATATGCAAAAGCCCACAGACAAAGACAAATAAACACATCTATGTGTAAATTGTGTTTAGTGCCCCCTAGCGGCCGGGGTTATGATTTGCACTTAGCGAGCTCCATATGTTTTAATACTGATTTCTCTATATATGTATTTTTCTTTCTCTCTCCAGACAGTAATAGAGGTTTGTGCATTGCTTGGACAGACTAATATTGGTACTCTGGTAGTTAGCATTGTAACCATCATAGGTCTGGTTGCTGCAAAGGAACTTAGTGCCTTGGCGGCGCGCAAAATCCCTATTCCGATTCCTGTTGAGCTGATCACTGTGAGTTACATCATACAGTGAAACACAAAAATGCACATACAAATTTACTTAGCTAACTGTGGACATACAGAGACTTATTTATATTCTCTTTTTTTTTACAGTAAAATGTTATTGTATATTTTTTAATTTATCAAAAACGTCATCAGTTTTGCTTGCTTTTTGTGATGTAATATGGCATATTTCTTCCTAAAACTGTCATCTTGTTTGTGTGTATAGATTGTTATTGCTACTGTGGTGTCATGGCAGATGAATTTGAGGACTAAATATGGTGTTGAAGTGGTTGGAGAAATCCCATCAGGGTGAGTCCAACCACAACTATGCAACACAAATTCAACTGTTCAACATAGTATGTGTATAATATGGTAACAGCTATAAAATAAAACCGCAGCATCATTGTATATCATCTACAAGCTCAAATACTCATCTCCATCTCTTCTTCACATTGTAGTCTGCAGGCTCCTGTGGCGCCCACGGTCTCTCTGTTGGGTTCAATGGTCGGAGATGCTTTTGCACTGGCTGTTGTTGGTTATGGAATTGCTATCTCACTGGGTAGAATTTTTGCCCTCAAATATGCCTACAAAGTCGACAGTAACCAGGTAATAGACTTTAAATGTCTGTAAAAGATTGTTTTTATTAAATGTGTATATATATATATATATTTAGATACACACAAATTTATATTCACACATTAAACTGATCAACAGTGACACTTCTAGCCCCTTCCACACAGTAATACCAGTAAACATGCAACAGTGTTTCGTCTTTTTACCGGTAAAGCACAGTTTCAAAATACCAGTAAGTCCTGTAACCTCATTAACTAGAAATAACCTTTAAATGGCTTTGCCCTCTGGTGTTGTGTTTTAAATACAGAGAGGTATATTGGTCTATGTTTTTGTTGATGTGTTCATTTTTGTATTAGACATATTTAGACTATTCTTTGACTTCCAAAAAACAGCATGGAGTAAATGTTAGGATTGGCCCAGAGTAAACCTTTTATGTCAGCATGTCCTAAACTTATGCGTGCTCTTACGGTTAATCTTGTTCTGCATTCTTACAGAAATACTGGTAATTCACTGGTCAAGTTACAACTTCCTATTTTTTCTTTTTAAAAGGTCCTCTTCACACATGGTCTCTTAACGGTAATTTAGCGGTAATTCACCTGTGAAGACTGTATACATGAAAGGGGCTATTGTTACACTGTTACAAAAATAACTTCAAATGAATGGCATTCTTTAAATTAATCAAAGAATCCAAAAAAAATTATAGTTTCCAAAAAATATTAAGCAGCACAAATGTACCATGTTAGAATAATTTCTAAAGGAGCATGCGACATATATAATATATTTTTCACTTTTAATGTCAAATTTAGTGTCAACATAAAACAAACTGCCATAATAAATCTGCACTTAAAATATATGGTTAAAGGTTTACAATATTTTCTTTTAATTTATACATTTAAGCCCATAATTTTTCCATCCAGACACATTTGACGTCTTTTACTGTGTGGTTTTTTTTTGTGCTGAAAGTCATTACTCTATATCAAAAAATGTTAAAACGGCAAAAACTTTTTTGTTTCTCCTATTATCTGTTCTCTGATTCAGGAACTCATAGCGTTGGGTCTGTCTAACTCCATTGGAGGCTTATTCAATTGTTTTGCTATCAGCTGCTCTATGTCTCGCAGCATGGTGCAGGTCAGCACAGGAGGAAAGTCACAGGTGAGAACTTCAGCAATCTGCAATCTGACATACATAACTACATATATCTTTGACTTGCTAGTTCTGGAGAGATGGATGGTACCTTCTTTAGATTACTGTTTTTTGGGTGAAAGTTCAACTTGAAACCTGTCTCTGTCATTCTCTCAGGTGGCTGGAGCGATTTCTTCTCTGGTAATTCTGGTGATCTTGTTAAAGATTGGCGAACTATTTGAGGAGCTGCCAAAGGTCAGTACCTAGAATCAGCCCTTGTGTGCGCCTTGCATTAATATTCAAACTTATCTGTGCTTCAAGGATTAGTTCACCCAAAAATGTTCATTTTCTTACCCTCATGTCGTTCCAAAAACAAAAGAAGAGATTTTGAAAAATGTTGATAAACCAAACAGTTGTTGGTCCCCATTGACTTCCACAGTAGGGAAAAAATACTATTGAAGTCAAAGGGGACTATCAACTGTTTGATCACCAGTATTATTCAAAATATATTATTTTATGTTCAACAAAAAAAAAGAAATCATATGAGTAAATTATGACAAAATGTTCATTTTTGGTAAACTATCCCTTTAATTCAAGAATATGATCATATGTCCATTTATAAGAATATAGACATATTGTACATGTCTATGCTGGTTTCTTTAGGCTGTGCTGGCTGCTATAATCTATGTAAACCTGCAAGGCATGATGAAGCAGTTTGGAGACATCAGCTCTCTCTGGAGGACCAATAAAGTGGATATGGTGAGAGAGATCGAGAAGGAGGGGGTTTCATGAGAAAGCAAAGCTTATGCAACACTTTAAAAATAGACAAAATATGAAAGATCTGAATACACAGTTTAGCTGTTATTTACTCTGTTGTTTGTGTGTTTAGGTGGTGTGGGTGATGACTTTGATCTTGACAGTGTTGTTTAATCCTGATATGGGGCTTGCTGCATCTATTGCCTTCTCCATCCTCACTGTTGTCTTCAGAACTCAACTGTGAGTGACAGAAACCACATACACAAAGCTAAATAATCCACAAACTCACATTAAACTGTGACACAGTCTTGAGCCCTAAATGATATTCACATACATGTAACTGTTTATATACTTAAATGAGAACGGAAAACTGGTTCTGCACGCGGTCTCCTGTTTTACTTTACACTGCTGATGAATATCAGATGTGAGCTCTCTTAGACTGGCCATATGTACAACTGGCTTAGTAGCTAAAGTTCCTGCTTTTGAAAGCATTCTAAACAGTTTGCATAAGAATTCACCATCTGTCCCTCTGTGTGTTGACTCCTTTCTTCTTCTCTACATGTTTTTTTCTCTTTACAACAGACCAAAATACTCTATTCTTGGCCAGGTTCCTGGCACTGACATCTACAAACCAATAGATGACTACAATCAGGTGACCATGACCACCATTATAGTGATTTTTGTGAATTACAGTGTACTGAAACTAGGTCTTTTTTTTTTTTTATTTGATTTTGTTGAAAAATGTAATTGGCCACAACACAGTCTTTCACCTTTGACAAAATGTTTTATTAATGACTTGTGTTCAAGATGTATAAAAATGACTTAAATGATAAACAGTCAGTTAATAAACAAATTTGATAAATTGAAATTTGGTTCCTATTTTCAGGATTTGTCTTCTAGGGCATCAGTCAAAACACATTACATTTAATTTGATTAATCTGTTTTTGCATTTGTAAATAACTTTGAGTATTGAGAAAACTGTAATTGCAAATATTGCGTTACAATATTTGTGCAATTATTTTGAAAAAGTATTTAGAAATTCTTGATTTTATCATACAAATTATTATTACTACTTTCTGTTATTTTGAGTATAATTTCTCTGTATTTTTTTACACACTTACAGGTGAAGGAGATTCCTGGTATAATGATTTTCCATTCATCTGCAACATTGTACTTTGCCAATGCTGAAATGTATATTGATGCACTCTATGAGAAGGTAGACACACACAAACACCATACACACATATACTCTCAAGCATATTAATTCACACACAATCACATAAAGAGCAATTACAAGACACTACTCGCAACAGGCAATTATCCCAAACATAGCTCGAACGTAAACATTCACTGTGTGATTAACCCAAACAAGCTACATACAGCACGTGCACAGGTCAGGACATTCACACAGTAAAAATAAATGTTTGTGTGCAGACTGGGGTAGACGTGGCTAAACTTCTTTCACACAAGAAAAAACTGGAAGCGAAGAGACTCAGAAAAGAAAAGAAAGCTGCAAAGAAAGCTAAGAAAGAGGCCAAGAAAAGAGCTAAAGAAGCTGTTAAAGCTGCTAAGGTTTGCTTTTGAAGACACTGTGCCTATGCACGGAAAGAAGTGAGAAAATAAGTGTTTGTGTTTTCTGACTGAGTCAGCGGTCTCTGCTTTTGACCAGGGGGAGGAACCACCATTTTCAGACACAGATGAAAGTGGGGAAGAAGCAGAGGCAAACGGAGATGTGCATAAATTGTCAGTCAAAGAACCAAGGGATGTGGCTGCTGTGGAAGCGGGGCCTGACCATGACACTGACACCACGCTGCCAAGGGCAATCATCCTTGACCTGAGCCCTGTCAACTTCCTGGATACAGTTGGCTTGAAGACTTTACGCAATGTGAGACAATGCGTACTGTACATTAGTGACTTTTTAAATATGTAACGTTTTAACCTTGTTAAAACCCTTTGTTTAATCCAGATCTATAAGGATTATGGAGAGGCTGGTGTACAGGTGTACTTCTGTGGCTGCCAGAGTAAGTGACCAGTACAAACCAGTAGTTTCACCAGGATGTTTTTGCAGTGATTCTAGTATAGAAGGACCATTCTGGGTGTCCTCAAGAATCTCTCTATGAACAGTTCTTAAAATAACCTTAATTTCTTCATGTGAAAAACATTTTAATGATCTAAAGAAACTTTTTCCCACTATAAAGAATGGAATGGAAAAGTTGCATGGATGTTAAAGGTTCTTCATCAATGTCACATTTTCTTTTTGTTGTCTAGAAAGATGACATTTGGAATTCCATTTGAACTTGCAGTCAAGACGGACCTGTGTGTCATCATTATTTGTAATCTCTCTTTCAGGAGGTGTTGTAGAGAGTATGGAGAAAGGCGATTTCTTCAACGAGAAAGTAACTAAATCGATTCTCTTCTCATCTGTACATGATGCCGTTCTTTACTGTCAACAAGGAAACAGCGAGGAGGTACAGTACATTCTTATATCATATACACATACATAAACGCATGTCAGAGATTTCCTAATCTTGTTTAGAAATGTGTTGAGTGTTGGTGGCCAAGACAGTATGTCGAAACAAATGTGACTGAATAAACCTCATTTCTTGCCTTCTACTTTTACAGGTTATGCAGGGAACACATTTGTAAATCCAAACACCAAACATGATACGGAACACAGAGCTTGATTGTTATTTATTGTGTATTTCATCATGGGGAAGAATAAGTTAAGGAGGTGTTTTGATGAATAATTTTTATTTTTTTGTTTGTTTGTTTGTTTGAATAATGAGACTCTTTTGAATGTGAAATATCTGAAAATGGATCTGCCATATAATGTTATTGTGTAAGACAAGTCAACTGTAAAAAAAAAAAAAGAAAAAAAAAGGAAATTCACTTAGTTGTGAAACATCTAAGAAATATGTTATTCCAGGTTGTGACACTGTAGAGTTCCAGGTACATAATGAATATAAACTCAGTTTTCACTGTATAATCAGACTCTTGCAAAGTTCCCATATTACCAATATACAATACTGTTCAAAAGTTTGGGATCAGTATTTATTTTTAAAGGAAAAACAAACTGCATCCACTGTTCATGTAACGCTGGGTTCTTGGGGAAGTTGAAAACGGTAAACTTTCCCTCACATCCAAAAACGCAGTTATTTGGAGGCATTCTCAAACAAATGCAGTGCTTTTCCAGGAGAAAAATAAGGAGTTCATATAAGGAGTTCCGCTCTCATCTACGTCATTAGATCCACAATAAAAAAAAAAAAACATCCGAAACTTGTACCAACCCTAAAGTAAGATTTTTGACACAGAAATTCTCAGTCATTCTTCCAAATTATTTTTTAAACTTTGGCCATGTTTAGCTTGAGAATCCCTCTCTTTAACAATGTGAACAACTCTGAATACATGAAACACCATTGTACCCCCCCCACTTTAATTGATCAAAAGTGTCAGGAAAGACGTTTAAAATGTTACAAAATATTTTTGTGAAATAAAAGTATATATATATTACCATCAAATCAGCATATTATTATTTCTGTAGGATTATGGGACACTGAAGTCTGGAGTAATGGTTGATGAGAATTCAGTTTTGCATCACAAGAATAAATTTATTGGAATTAATTTGGGGGAGAAATAGCAACAGTTATTTTAAAATTTGTCATCAAAAAATGCAATTGGCAAACTTAAGAGACTTCTTTCAAAAACATAAAAAAAAAAATCATGACCCCAAACTTTTGAATGGTAGTGTAATTATCATTAAAAAATAAAAATCAGTTTATGTATTTTACTATATATATGCAATATATGCTGTTTGTTAAGTTTATATGCTTGTGTATTTAGAATCATTCTAACTTAAATAAACAGTAATTTTCTTATTCTTGTGGTGGAATTGTTTGGAAATTATCTACCATGCTAGATTACCGGTTATCTGTGAACATATTCAACCCTGAAATAACAGGATTGGAGTTCTTAAACTGCTCTTTGTTCATGTTCAGTCTGAAGTGCTAAGTATCTTAGTGATGTTTAAAAATAAATGAAGAAGGTCTTTTACATTTGATGGGTGCTGTTTTTGTATGTAAATTGTCTTTAACAAGTTTCAGAGAAACTGGTCTTTCAAGAATATCCCAAAAGGAAAAGATTTTCTAGAACCTGTCCATCTTCTTTACCTGTGTATTGTTTCTGAACAGATGATAGCCTAGCCTACCTGTGACTAAAGCACAGGTGGTGTGCAACTGACTTACTGTGCAAGAGGTGAATAAAAAGCCTTAACGACATTTCCTCATCTGTATATCACACACAGACTAGAAAACAACTCTAGCCTAATGCAAGAGAACAGCATTAGTCTCATACCTTAAGCTTAGCTTTTAGTCTAACTGAAAGAGTTGACATACTAAGATTAATGAGTTTAATAAATCTCATTTAACTGTAATCAATGTTAAAGAACCGAGAGAGAGACAGAGAGAGAGAGAGAGAGAGAGAGAGAGAGTTTCGTGGGTGCGTGCGTGCGTGTGCGTGCTGGCGGTTTCTCACACGGCTCCCCTTTCAATCTTCCTCCACCCATCAGGCGGCCGTTCAGCATCTGTGTGTGAGCGGATCAGAGTTGAACCCATTGCAGGAAACAGCAGCAGGCTGAGCGCCGCTGTCAACGAACGCCTCCAGTACCGGACCACTGACTCCTAAATTTGAGTCTCCAGTATTCAGTCTGTAGCAGATTCAGGTAGGTGGTTGGTTGGATTTATTTATTGTTGGTTAATATGTAGTAAATGTGATATTTGCGAGTCACCTTTGCGAAAAGCTATTTAGACATAATCTAAGCCAGACACGCGCATCGAGTCGAGGGAAGTCACATTCCTTGAAGAGCTGAGTGTAGCCTATACATTTTAGGTATAAAAAAACTGATTTGTTTTATATCAATAAATAGTTCTCCAAGCTTTAAGGTATGCCTATTTATCTTTGCTATGCATACACATATAGCCTAATCAAAACTATAATGAACTGGGCACTTAAAAAGTAGACAACGATCATAGAGGACAATCGAGATACTGACAGTCAGCTGAAAATGCATAGGATTTTGAAGAATAAGTAAAAAAAAAAAAAAAACTACCATTATCGTTGCATAGAAAACAAGCCATTAATAATCAGTATGGGCTAAATATCATCATTAATAGACTGTTGACTTTAATTAATTTTAAATGAATGATGAAAACCAACGTGTATCCTGTCATTCATTGTTTCTCCGGGTTAGGAGAATGGATCGCTTAACTGTGGCTGTGACAATCTAAATAAACCAGTCTGTGCTGGCCTCGATTCTCTATCGACCCAGATAAATAGATTGGACTGAAATTAATTGGCAGGTCGATGCTTTGGAAGCTTTTCTCACTGTCTCCCTCTTGGCACTCTGTCGGTCACAGCAGTCCCGCAGTGCACGCGCTGTTTTTCTTTCTGCCTACCCTACAGGAAACTGCTCAGTGCGAGAGATGATGACAACAGACTCTCTTTGAATCGTTAGTCCATTTAAAAACGCGCGTGCTTGTGTAAATACTCAGGACAGTCCTGTGCTATCGCTCCGGTGCTCCTTACGTAAGGGACTGGACTGTCATTGAAAATATTCTGCCGGTCGCTGTACGCTGCGCTGCACTAGATGAATGAAATCCCCGGAATGCATACGCTAGCCACCTGCCTGTTAGTCGCTGCTGTTTCATACTGGTACAGCAGCGAGCTTCTGACAGCGCTCCGTCTGTTTATTTCAGACTCAGCCCTCGGCGGGGACATGCCGGAACCCGAGGGGAATCGTCGGTCACCGCAAGGTGTCCCATACACCGACCTGGCGCACATCGTCAACGCCGACGGACTGCACTTGTTCTGCCGTTACTGGGAGCCAGACAGTCCTCCGAAGTAAGTGCGAGACATTCGTAGATATTAGATTAGGTCAGGCCTCTTGGGATAAAGCAATAGATCCTCCCGTTACAGCCTCCGGTAAAGCAGGACGAGAGGCTGATAAGCGTTTACGGATGTTTCCTTACGGAGCTTATTTTTAGCCCACTTTCAAGAGTCTGCCCTTTACTTTCCAGCACCTCCGCGGCTAGCTAGGCTACTTTTAAAACGTGACACGCATTCAAAACTACAAACAGGCTATAACAGAGAAGATTCATTTGGCAGTAAACGTTAACAGTGGTTGATCTGCGGTCTTTTGCGAGGTTCTCTTTTGCCATTTTTGCAAACTGTTGGCCCATCACATGATGCCTAAACTGGTGAGTGAGGAAATAGACAAGGGAAGTTTCTTGAAAATCCTGTATTTAAAGGTGCAGTTAGGAATTTATAAATGTACTGCTAAAAAACCGAGTTAACACATAAACTCACTGAAGAATTCATTCATTACAATAAAAAAATAAAAAAATAAAAATAAAGCTGTTTCAAATGCATGTCATATGAATGAGTAATGTTTCTAATTTAAGTTTCATGAACAATAAATTTAACAAACACCGAAAGTAATGATAATTTGTCTTGTAATGGGTAGAGGAAATGATTAAGTGAATTCAGTGGATGATTCAAACTGATAACTCCAGCTGCTAAAGCTGTATCTGAAAGCGTTTCACTGCCATTTACAACTTCTCTCCTGTGGCCACATATGATAATAAAGTGTCCGTCTTGGGATCTTTTCGGAAGTAGTAGGTCATCCAGGCACTTTTTGCTTCTTTTTTTTAGAATAATTGTGAAATGCTCTTGTAGGCCTACTGTTTTTCATCCTACTGTATAGCATATTTGGATGCATGATGAGTCTTTTTGTTCATAATTCACACTGGACAGGCTGTATAACGCTGACACAGTATGCTGGAAACAATGAAAAATGAACAATTCTTTGGAGAAAACAACATTGACACAAACAGTTTCTAAAAAAAGTTGTATTTTACATGGAGCCAGTCAGCTTCTCATGGGTGCCACCCTGTTGACATCACATGCTGTGCAAATTAACTTACTTAAATAATAGGTTTACTTTAAAGAGAATTTATGTATTACAGGCAGTGCCTGCTTTCACTCACAATGTTTTTTTGTAATCCAGTTTCTTATAAATGCTATCTTGTTAAATGACTATACCATCCTGAATTACTCATCTGGTTAAAGTTAATGTGAAAAGGGCCCACTCAGGTTCTATACAGTAAAAGCAGAACGGAAGGTCTTGGTTTCCATGAGTTGAAAGCCCCTGCTCATGGCCTCTTTATGACCACTTGTAGACACACAAACACACTCACACAGTACAGATCTGCTACACTTTTCTAGCGTCATCTGCTGTGGTTCTTCTAAGTAATTATAAAAATAGGTCATATCAGGCAGTGTTTGTGTGGATGTCATGATTACACCAAACAGGTCAAACTGCTTACTGTTGCAGAGCTGTTTTTTTGCCATTAGCTATTCACCCTGAAGTGGCCATGTTGCAGCCCAGGGGAGCATGCCGTTACCATAGTTACCACCTCTTCCCCTCTCTCAGCCTAATTTGATCTCTAATGCTTGTCAGCAACAGTGTATATGACAAGAGTGTGTGTGCATCTGTACATGTTCACTGGCATATTTAATGAGAGTATATTGATAAACCACAAAACCATGTGATCTTCAGTGAAATGTTATAAAACCACAAATATTTTGTTTTGTGATGTGGAACGTAGCTTTTCCCATGACTGAAGGGGAAAGATTCAGAGCAGCTAATGAAACTAATGCAGGCATCAGAGATGTTTACATCAGACATCTGAAGGAATGCTACCAGGATCCCCTCTACTGCACTGTCATTCTGTTTATGGTAAAATATTTAGCTCGTGGTTGATCGCTTGAAGGTTTTGTGTCTGTTTACTAGCTGATTAGAAACATATCAGCTTAGGGTGGGACATGGAAATTACTGAATGCTTCGCATCATGCTATAATAAACTGATCCAATACACATGTTTTTTTTTTGTATTACATAACAAAATCTGAATGAGGCCAAATAAACCAATTTCGAATCCCACCTTTTACACATTTAGTGTATACATTTTATACTGTAGGCTAAATCTGGGGTTTTAAAAAACAATCTTTTTCTTCCTAAAATAAAATGGCATCTATATATTTTATGTATGAAAAAAGCTGAAAATATGAATATATTAAATAATCCAAATGTATTATTACTAATAAATGTGATATTATAATACAACAAAATGGAACAATTGTTGTACTAAATGTAATATTACCATTGTAAATACATTTTGGTAGCATTTTATTTTACAGCTCTGTTCCTCATGTACATACTATTTACTTATTATAGTAATTACAATAACTATGTATTGACTAGGTACTACCCCTAAACCTAACTCTAACCCATGTACTTACGTTGTATTACCAGAACTTTCTTAGATAAACACACTGTAAGTACACTATAATACATGTAAGTACTCATACTGTAAAATAAAGTGCAACCAAACATTGTATGTTAACATTGGTTTTGAGACGGTTTTCTGACTTAAAACTAGATGAATAACTTTTTCTCCTTATTAAATATTTTCTTTTTATACATGTCAGTAAAATAAAATTAATCTTCATAATTTCACTTTTTTTAAAAGCTGAAGGAAATAGTAATGCAAGCAAATTTGGTCAATGTGATTGTACAAAAAAATCTTAACATATTTTATTAATATCTTAAGTGAACATGTTACCATGTATGTTTTGTAAAATCTTTTTTCCTCTCAAGTTTGTGGTGAACCTCCTAGCACACAGGTGACATCTACACCAAACCAACCTTTGAAAGTAAACATGAACGTAGTAAGGTGGTCTGTTGGAAGTTAAAGTTGACCGATATGAGTAGCTGAAGTGGCAAACTGTTTACATTGAGTTTACCACTTCACTGCTTGGGTTAACATTTAACAGAACTACTCCGCTTACAGTCCAGACATCATCTCACAATGTCCCTGTGCAGTCGCTTACATGGACATGTCCAGTGCTGATGCCAGGAAGTGTGTGTGAAAGTTGAAAAGACCACAGTAGCCCACTGTATGACCCCAATCATGATTGACAGATCGCAATAGATAACCTGGGCACTGAACCCATGCAAAGTAAAACACTCATACACAGTCCAACAAATTGGGTCATGCCGGTCAGTGTGGTCCATCTTCTTCTGTCTCACAGCATTTGGAGAAGAATTCCTCTACCAAACATGGTTATTTAAACAGTTGTTGTAGCAGTGCCAAATTATACACAAAACATTTGGCCCTCATAAGTATAGCCAAAACTATACAGGCACACTGAATTTCATTCTGTTTATCTCTGCTCTGCCCTTGATGATTGTTACTTTGTAGTTTAACTACTTTAGAACTATTTTGGAATTTCTAAAGACATGCACACTCACACAGTAGTCTCTCTGTCTGCCTCACAAACTGCATTCCCAGGGTTCAAGGAGAAAAGCGTTTTGACCTAAGGATGATCATAACCACAAAAACTTCCATTTTATCTTACACCAAGTTACCAGCTCGTAGATTGAGGCTGAGAGGCTTTATTTTTAGTAAATGCATTTCTTAGTATGACAGAGGAATGAATAGAAAGAATAGCAGTTTCTCCAAATTGAAGTAAAGATGCCAATTTTCAGTCCTCTGAGACCATGTGAGTCCATTATACATTTACAAAGACTCTTTTTGTTACTGATTAGAGGCTGCATTGAGGTCATAGCAAATCTGCACAAGTTTGGACCTAATAAAGCTATTCTCATTCTCTCTACTCTCTCTCTCTCTGATCCTTCCTCTCTTTCTGCCTTATTTTTTCTGGGTTTTTAGTGTGTATGCTGATAATGAGCATATCTTGTTATTCTGGTGGGAGACTGTTAGTAGGATGTGTTTTTCTCTTCTGCTGGAAACTGAGAAATGGTTCTGAATAATACCGGTATAAATATACCAGAACCGAATGACTTACGCTTCTGTTAACAGTTATCGCATGTAAAGTTTCCAGTGCATACTGAAAACCTTTTGACCAAGTATCCTGCACTAGCTATCATGAGAAATCAGGTCCCCTATTAGGATTTCAGGCAATCCTGTTGGTTCCAAAATTTTTAATGGGTTCTCTCTTTAGTGCCTGATTACAATTCCTACCACTTCACAATATAATTTAAACTACGTTACAGTGTCTGTAAATGTCTGTTTTGGTCAGCTTATGAGGAAGCATAGCATACAGATACCCAATTAGTGTAGCATGATACTTTTAGATCAATTACAGAAGGAATAAGTCACACTTTAAGATCTGATTCTTGCTATTAACAAACCATTAACTATGAATTTTGCCTGAAACTACTAATTTGCTGCTTATTAATAGTTAGTGAGGTAGTTGTTAACTTTAAGTATTTAGGGATTATGGATGTAAAATATGGTCATTAAGAATATGTGCTTTATAAGTATTAATAAACAGCCAATATGTTAATAATATGCTAATAAGCAACTAGTTGAATTGAGAATTGGTCCTTGTGGTTTCAGAAATAGGTCTAGTAAGTTGTTTCTTTTTAGTGAATCAGAAATATTCAGGAAAACCAATGTAGTAAAACCAAAAAAAAAAAAAAAAAAAAAAAGACTGAATTGTCTAAGAACTAAATTGTCTTAGAAGTTTTAGAACAAAATTGTTGTAAATGTATGTATTATTGAAATTATTTCCTTACAAGTAATAAAATAATTGTTAATGAAACTGGAAATGGAATTGGAAATGTTAAAAGGAATCAGAGCCAGTTTTGTTAAATTCTTTTGAATTCCCTTCCCAAATCAATAATGTGTGTTTTCATCCATCAGGGCTCTGGTGTTTGTTGCCCATGGAGCAGGAGAGCACTGTGGGGGATATGCTGACATTGCTCACAGCCTGACCCAGCATGGCATTCTGGTGTTCGCCCATGATCACGGTGAGTGGCAGACTCCTAATCAAACGGCTAAAATCCCCAACACAGATTTGTTGGTTAGCAACAGTGCAGCAGTGTTTTGGGTCGTGTAGGAGGGCGTGCTCTTTATGAGAATGTGACAGAGTGGGGTGAAAACTATTTTACGCCCACATTTGATTCCTTGTAATTCATCCACCCAGTTTTCCTGTCATTTACAACAGATGTTGTGGGCATGGACATCCTGGGTGTAGAGTGGGGGATGGAGTTGAGAAATGAAAGAAAAATGAAATGAAACAGAAAATAGCAGGTGCTATGTGTACAGAATGTTTAAGCTGTTTTGTGGCAGTACCATGGTAACTAATGATTCACGCAGAGAGACAGCAAGCCACCTTGTGATGAGCAGTTGGGGTTGTGTGAGTGTGTGATTTGACTGTCTGGTGTCTCGGTGTGAGTAATTGGTTCAATTGAAATACAACAAACAGAAACCATTACAGTCAGTTTCTGTTTGTTTCTTACTCTCTTTTTGTCTCTCTTCTCCTCTTACATGGAGTCTAACATCTCAGTATGTCTGTAAACCACATGCTTTTTGGAGATTCTATTCTATTCTATTTTATTCTATTGTTCCATTATTAATATTATGTTAATTTGCTTGACTAAATGTCATGTCAGTTATATGCCAAAATTTCCTGAGCTCTTCTTTGTGAGCAATTAGCATTGCGCTGTGAGTGACAGCCCTATTTATCTCCTGTTTCAAAGGAAAGCTGATATACAAAGACACGGAGGCGAATGGAAGCATATGTTACATCATTAATTCTCTTTCTCTTATTGTCTCAGTTGGTCATGGCCAGAGTGAAGGTGAGAGAATGGATATCAAAAACTTCCAGATATACATCAGAGACGTCCTCCAGCACATTGACATTATGAAGGGCCGGTACCCCAAGCTGCCAGTCTTCATCATTGGACACTCAATGGTAGGACATATTTTGAAGCCAGTTCCCCATGTCTTTTCATAAGCAAACATAGGTCACATGCTTTCTATAGACCTTTCTGTTCTTTGGGTTCACACCTAAAACGATAACTGTATAGATAACTATATTTGTAGTGGACCTATATTAGTGTTCACACCAGTGATAATGTTCTGTTTATTTAAAGCACATGCTGCAGTTTTCTGATTGGCTGCCAGTGTTTTATTTTTCATCAGACTCAAAAATCATTCTGAAAGTTATGGTGTGGGCTCCACTATTCTCATAGAATTAAAATGGTTATTAAAACTTTATAGTATTGTTATCATTATAGACAAATAACTCTACATTTTCATTGTAAAAGCTATGGCTGTGAGTGAGAGTGAATATATATTAATGTAAGAGAAAGAGAGTAGACTGCACTTTGTGTGACCCTAACCTGCATTAACTTTTTGCAGTTAGGCGTGTTTTCAAAATTTTGGTGATAAAAATAAAACAAAATAGGCAATACTATTTAAAAAAACAAAACAATATAAATTGTTCAGTTTATTGGACAGACCGATTGTTTTGTGTCTTTACACATCAATGTATCGAGCCGCAGGGTTTAATTTGGTTTTGTTTGTGTAGTTTTTTTTTAAATGTTTTATCCGTGATTCCCATACACTTACATTATAAGACTGATAGACTGCTACGGTTTTCGGTTAAAAATCTTGGTTTGTGTTCTACTGAAGAAACAAAGTCACCAAGATGGATGCCCTGGGGGTAAACAGATAAACATCCAATTTTCATTTTTGGGTGAACTATCCCTTTAAAGATCGCAACACACGTATTTCCCAGAAAACCTGTATAATTCAACCAATCCGATGATGACTTCAAAACTCCCAAAGTGTTTCCAATTTTGTGTGCCGTATGCATCAGACGTTCAGCCAATGACAGTGTTGCCAAGTCTACATTTTACCCACAGAATTGGGCTACTTCAACACTGTTTTTCATGTCTGCGGGTTGAAGTGAGTCCAATAACATGATATTTATTATTTCTTATGAAAACCTGGCAACCCTGACCAACAGTCCATTGACGTGATGTCTGAGGCTGTCTAAACTGTGACTCATGGGGTGGAGGCTACAGGAAGACCTTTTGATTTTGCTTTGTTACATTTTCCATGTTCAGCATGTGTTAAATCCAAACTGTGCATGACTGAACTTAACAAAAAATCCAGCTGGAAGCTCTTTACCTTTTGTTTTTGCTCAACAGTTCTTATTAATAAAACAGACCAGCTGCATACTCAAGAAGCTTCATGTCATGAGCCCTGTAGACTAGAAATGTTTCTGGATGTATGTATCAATGTATTTCTGTGGAACATCACCATCACAAAATCATAATTATTTCTGGGATAGTTATATGATATAAATACCCCACTACATGAGTGTCCTGGTAAAGAAATCCTAAAGTTAGTACCCATAATGCACCTCTCTCCTGCTCCTTCAGTGCCGATTATAACTCTAAATTATAAATCGTGTTCCTGCTGCTCTAAAATCTCTTTAGTTTTCCCCCTCATTTACTCACTAATCTAGTATCTTATGTAATACCAGGCTGTTTGGTACTTATATAATCACAGTCTTTAATAAGAAATTTGTAAAATGAAATGATTGTAAACATGCTTCCTGAAAAGAAATGTGCAATTAGGTGTGTATTGTTACCTCCAGTCATGGGACTATATGTCCTTGTACTTTTCACTTCCTGAGGCCTGAGGAACTGAAGCTACTGGCTGAATAAACATTTGCTTTCCTATCACATGTTTACAGATGAAAATGAACAGTGTCATATAATAATGTGCATGTGTGTGTGTGTGTGTGTGTTTGTGTGTTTGTAAAGGAAGTGCACGTACAGATGCAGCTGTGAGTGTAATTATCTGTGTGTAGGGTGTGCGTTTGAAACTTCCAGTTCCTCCCAGGAATTCAAAAATTCAAAATTAAAATGCAATTACCTTTATAATAAAATCAAAACAAACCACCTATTTTCTCGATGAAGGTTTAAGTGTTAGTGTGCATTTGTAGTGTGTCTAAACTAAGTGTGTGTTTAGGTTTGTAAGTCTAGACTAAAAGCTTTTGTGCGTAACTTAAAACAGCCCATTACTGGAGTCTCTTAGAAATGTGGTGGGAACTGTTCTTTAATCTCTCCAACTCTTTTGAATCCTGGCCTCTACTCATGAATATTCATAGATAGGATCATAATAGAAACAAGATGAAGAAAGCAGAGCATCAGAAAATTACTAATTAGGGGCTTCTCACTTAGATTTACCCATGTAAGGATGGAAAACATGTTTATTGTCAAATTAAGAGTACATATTTTTCATGCAGTGTATAACTAACAGAATATTAATACAGTTTTTTAACTTTCTAATTACAAGGACCCCAAAATATGGTGTTCAGTTTGGTGGATGCTCTTCCTAAAATACAAAGACAGATATGTATATACTTTAAAGTAAACAAAACCCCACAATTAAGCATGTTATTTTAAAACAACACGCTATTATCAAAATAAAATAAAATAATCACAATCTAATAATTTATGATTTGTTTTTACAAAGCAGAATTAAGCTATTATATCATAAAGTATTTTCTTGGAAAACCTTGTGTTAAAAGAAAATAACCAGTAATGGAATTTTCTTTCTTTTTTTTTACTGTGGAATATATCTGTATATGGGAGGAATCACAAAGTACTTTACAAGTAAATACTAGATATTGCTGTTTTCAATCACATGACTGGGTTTGTTTTACTACAGGGAGGGGCCATTTCCATTCTGACCACCTGTGAGAGGCCGCAGGATTTTGCAGGTGTGGTTCTCATAGGCCCCATGGTTCAAATGAATGCTGAATCTGCTACACCCTTCAAGGTAAAAAGTCAATGAACATGCTATAGTGACAGTCAGTTCTTCTTTCTCCACAATTTTTTTTTTTTGCATTTAATAACCACCACAATTGAAACATGAGGCTGTAAATTAGATATGCTGCCCCCTGCAGTCAGACTGTTAAAGCAATTTAATAACAATAGCTGTCAAAAAACAGCAGTGGAGCTTTCAGCGTGTGGCAGGCAGCAGAGATTTCTCTATTCAGGCAGTCTCTGCCTCTCATCATATGTCAACTATGAACATGTTCAAATTTAATTTAACAACCAGAAAGTGTCAAAATAGCCTTTTAGAAAGGATTTAGAGTATCTATTGTTTAATCATTTTAAAAAATATATTTTTAAATAATGCATTTTTAATTGCTCATTTAAAATAATGCATAATGCCGTTTTTTTAATAACATTCATACATTTTCGGTGTGGATTAAGTCCAGGGCCGTTGTCTGTTTATTCAATATGTGAACATTTTCAATTTTTTTTGTTATCTGCTTAATTTGTACTTTTGTGAATGTTTCTATTAAGTTTTTCAAATATGTAAATGTGTAAATATGTAAATTCAGTCATTCAGTATTTGGCGTGACCGAAATGTTCAGTTCTCTGTAGTAAATTGTCAATATGTGGCTTTTTGGATTCTTTGCAGGTTTTCGTGGCAAAAATTCTAAACCGCTTGACTCCCAATCTCTCTCTTGGTGCGATCGAGTCAAAATGGGTCTCAAGGGATCCCAAACAGGTACAGGAATCTATGTCAAAGGTCCTCTGTAGAAGTAGGGCAATGCATATGTGCGTAAATTTCACATTGACAGTTAGTGTGCAAATAGGCCTAAGTAGACAATCTGGCAGCATTGTTTATAATGTTTGCTGTTAAAACAGTATTTACATAGTAAACCTACTCTTTTAGATTGAGGCTTATACATAGTGACAACATATGAATGTGATTTTCTTCATAGCTTGGGTCTGGAATACTCTTACGTCAACAGAAACAGCTGGTTCCATTTATTCAGCCATAATACACAACATAAACATTATACAGTCGCCTAGATTTCACTGTAATTGTTTAAAACCTCAGTTTTACCTAGTGTAGTCTTGAGCAAAGATTTACTGTTATATTAGGATCATGTTTGTAATCCCACATAATCTCCTCTTGTCCATTAGGTGGAGGCATATGACACAGATAAACTAAATTATCACGGAGGCCTGCGCATTGCATTCGGAATGCAGCTGATGGAAGCAGCAGCTCGAATTGAGAGAGAATTACCCAACATCACATGGCCCTTCTACATTCTCCATGGCGATGCCGACAAGCTTTGTGACATCAGAGGTGCTCATCTAATGTATAATGAGGCCAAGAGCACTGATAAAAAACTGAAGGTGAATCAAACGTGCATAAACATGGACCAAAAAATGCAAAAATTAACATTCTCTCAGCATTTGCTCATCCTTTGTAGAACACAAAAGAATATATTTCGAAAAATGTTTCAGAGTTTGTTTTTTCAGGTCCATGCAATAGAAATAATTGGGGTCCAAAGTCGGTTTGGACCCTGTCGACTTTCAGTATTTTAACAAAAATTGTTGAAACATTTTTTCAAAATATATTCTTCTGCAAAATAAAGAAAGTCATACAGGTTTGAAAGAATGAAATAATTTTTATTTTGGGGTGAGCTATGCCTTTAAACTGCAGAACTCGAGGGTTGACTTGTGAATATGATCTGAGCTTATGTTGTGCCAGTATATGTTTTGAATTTCTTAGTATAACCTGATCCAGATGTACATTCATGCAGTACTCTGAATGGAAACACATATCATAGCCCTACACCAAGATTCATGCAAAGACTGTAAAAAGAAAATCATAAATATAATTCATACAGGACAAACCACAGCTGTGGTTGCTGGAATAATTCTGTAAAAATACTGTAAAAATTTTAGCATATTTATGGAACAAACTGCAGTTTAAATCCATAAATAAATTATCTTTTTGATTAGAAAGGCCATGCTGCTACTAAAATGTTATACTGACAAACACCTTTTTTTACTTCCAAAATGTATTAGCATTTTACTGTAAAATTACATGAAATTTAAGGTTACATTTATATTACTGTTTTTCCCTGTGTATAGTAGGGAAACTTATTTACTGTTTTTTTTACGGTGTTCTTTTACAGTTAAAATGACAATTTTGTACAGTTTATGCCTTCCTAACCCACAGATCAATTTGTGTTTTTGTGACCAACAGGTATATGAAGAAGCCTACCATGCCCTACATCATGACTTACCTGAAACTATTGAGTCTGTCTTAAAGGAGGTGAGCACCTGGATCCTGGAGAGACTCCCTGCCCCTCATGTGTCTTAGCTGTCAATCACCGCATGCACACTTGCCTAAGCCCCACCCCTGACCGAATCTTTCATCTGTTCATCTATACTGACAATGAGATGTCTGATTGCACTACATGCCAACAACACCACCTTCACTTTAATCTACCTAGGTGATAACATAGATATGTCTAGGTAGATGCACTAGTAGCGGCTGTATCTATGGGCCGTCCTCCATATATAAGCCTGTATGTCTGAAACAGTAGTTATACGCATGTATGAAAATCTATATCTACAATAGACTTCAGCAGACGGTTTTGCTAAACTAACACAATACAACAAGACAAAGCTGACATTTAAAATGGTAATATAGTTTAAAAACCTGTAATGTTGAGTGCATACAAACCAACACATTCTTATATGTGAAAGTTTATCCAGTTTCTTTAGGAATTTAAATTTAAATTTAGGTGGTTTTTATATCTAGAGGATGCTTAATGAAACTTCACCATTCCAGGATGGCAGAGGCATCTACTTGCTTTGAGTGGTCGAATGTGGTGTCTACCTTTATATATCTATTGGTAATAAGAGGTCATTAGTAAATTACCTTTGACCTAGAGATCCAATCAAGCTTTAATATGGCCAGTAAGGGTTCTGTGGGAGTTTATATTCCCTGTTATACCTTCAAAGGCATCAGCACTGCGGGGTATGGCTTGTGCATTAACCTAGCAATCATCATGAGTAATATAATGCACCCGGCAGCCCTCAGTGCTGAGCTCTCTTTTGAGTTGCCAGAGTAATAGAACAGCTGCAGTTTGCGCTTTGTGATGTCCACTGCTCATAAGAGATGTAGTACTGCCCCCGCTGGACAACAGCAGTACTGCATTCTGCTGTGAGCGCAGTTACCAAGGCAACTCAACCTTATATTGCTTGTGGCTTGGCAGAGAAACAAACTGTACCTACAGAATGAGAATATGGTAATTCTTTGAGACATTCAGAGAGCAAAATGTCTGCTGGGCAAATGTAACATTGCACTCGAAGAGATCAAATAGATGATCTCTACAGACACATCTATGCAGGAGATCCCACAGATTCCCATATATACACAATATATATCCACACGTTTTTTTTTTTTTTTTTGTGGTTTGACTGTTTCAAACACCTCAGACTGTTCCATTCCTTGGAGTAAGTGGGGAAGTAGCTGTTCTGCAGCTTGATTGATTTCATATGATTCTTTCTTATGGGCTTTGGAATTGTAATACCTTATTCCTTTATTTTTACAAGCATTTCGTTACTTTGACTACTTTATTATTAATAAATATGTTACTGTTGAAATTATAAGATGTTCACATTAGCTTTTGACCTCGTTGTAGCTCAATGAGGTTTGTAGCTCAAAAATAACAGGAAATTGTAAAAGGACAGTCGTTCACACCAGCTTAACATTTAACGTGACTGTTTTGATTCAGACAAAAGAAGGATTTGTTACAGAGATTTGTCTGTAATCCTCAAAGGCATTTTATCAATGAATGTAGATCAATGAAGGTTTTATTGAATGTGGCACGTGGCAATGGAAGCAAGCAACGAGCAAAAACGTTATCTATTATTACATGTTTTATTACTAACTGATCTAAATCAATCAATAAAAAAAATAAGAAAATAAAACATTTGGTGTGAGCAGAAATGAAATGTTCAGCACAAGATTGTGAATAGTGTGCATGTTTGTTAAGAGATTATGTAGAGAGAAACTATAGTCTGGATGTTTGTTTCACACATTGAGCATTTTATTAAGTATATTGTCTCTCAATCATTTGAAATGGATCACTTGTACATGAAATGTATGTTACACTTCTTATATATTTGTAGAATAACTAAATCTTTATAAGTGATAATCCTCTGTGACTTTGACTGTTTCTGTAACTGTTATAAAATCTTCCTAAAGCAGAAGTACTAGGTGCACTGCGATTGGAGGAGAGGTTAATATTCTCAAGGACAATATATTTACATTGGGCAATAATGCATGATTCATTTGGATTTAAATTTTCCATCTGAGTTGCTTGCCTTTATTACGGCATCTAAAATCCTCTCCTACAGTTGCCCTGTCCTAGTAAATGGCACATTTAATATTAAAAGAATTCTGAATTCTTGCATAAAAACTGTAATTAAACAGAGAAATTAAAGCTATAATGTGATTTCAATCATTTTCAGTATGGCCAGTTAATAGTCTGTGAATTGTAAAGTCTGTAAAATAATAAATTTGAAATGGTAAATGATAAGTAGTTTCTGTGTTTTTTTTAATTCTTCAGACTGATCCCAACACAATGGATTTGAGCTTTGCTCCACTGTCTAAAGAAATTCCTTTTATATGAATACTTGAATTTTATTTTAGAGTGAGTCAGTGAGTGATTTTGTGCCTTTAACTTGGATATTAATGTGTCGGATATCAATAGATGATCCCACCCCAGTGACGTGCCATGACTTAGGTCATATGGTCATGAGTTCCGTTTAAGCAGCAAAAATCCCCTAGCATGAATATATATATATATATATATATATGTGTGTGTGTGTGTGTGTGTATAAGCTACCATCCAATGCGATAGAGATTTGTGGTTTAGTCTTGATATAAGAGCCAGAATTAATTATGCCTGGAAAATTAGTTTATAGTCTCCAGTGAAAATTCATTATAAGGATCTTTTTTAGTAACCAGATATTGAAAAAACTAAATTATACTCTGATTTGTTCTAGAAAACGAAAGTCACACATCTATTATTCCAGTGGGCATGTTTCCCTTGGTGCACCCCGTCCCAGTTTCTCCAAGGCAACAGGCTTGTGCTTTTAGTGTCAGTCTTTAAACTGTCAGGGAGGCCTAGAGGTAACTGACATATTGACCCAAACTATATGTATATGTATAGTATATGTATAATAATTAAAAATACATAAAATTGTGAACAGTGAAAGTCTTTAAAGGGTTAGTTCACCCAATAATAAAAATTATGTCATTAATAACTCACCCTCATGTCGTTCCAAACCCGTGAGACCTCCGTTTATCTTTGGAACACAGTTTAAGATATTTTAGATTTAGTCCGAGAGCTCAGTCCCTTCATTAAAACTGTGTGCATGGTATACTGTCCATGTCCAGAAAGGTAAGAAAAACATCATCAAAGTAGTCCATGTGACATCAGAGGGTCATTTAGAATTTTTTGAAGCATCGAAAATACATTTTGGTCCAAAAATAGCCAAAAACTATGACTTTATTTATCATTGTCTTTTCTTCCGTGTCTGTTGTGAGAGAGTTCAAAAATCTGCAGCATAGTGATATACGGTTCGCGAACGAATCAATCGATGTAACCGGATCTTCTTCAACCAGTTCACCTAATCGAACTGAATCGTTTAAAACGGTTCACGTCTCCAATACACATTAATCCGCAAATGACTTAAGCTGTTAACTGTTAGCTGAGAACGAGTCAATCTTTCATTCGTTATCTGGCTCGGCTCGGTGTTCATCTTCAGTTCTCTCTTCACAGCAGTTCAGTCAGTGTACTGTTAGAGTAAATGAATTACTCCGGGATATTGGTTTGTTTTAACTCAGAGGGAGTGTCAGCCACATTAAAAAAGTTAACAGCTTAAGTAATTTGCGGATTAATGCTTATTGGAGACGTGAACTGTTTTTAAACGATTCAGTTTGACTTGGTGAACTGGGACCGGATTCACGAAGCATTCTTAAGAATAAAATTCTTCTTAACTGCCAATTTCTTCTTATTTTCTAACTTAAGAAAAAAAAATGAAAATATTTTGTATTCCCCCAAAAATCTTCTTAAGAATGCACAAAAATGAATGAAAAATATCACTGCAGCTTGAGACAGGCCATTTTAAAAGGTGTTTGTTCAAAAACAGGCCGCATTAAAAACGTGAAGCTGAGCTCCAGTCAAAGTCGCGACAAAAATATACAGTATATGGTGCGTGCTTATTATGATTATTAGGGTAATCTACAGGAAGCGCAAGAAGACAATAGTGTGAGTTTAGCAGCGCGTCATGTATTCATTCAAATAACGGCTGTTATTTTCTTAAGAAAAAAATTAAGATGTTCTTAAGAATATATTAGAGAACTTATTAAGAATTTTTCAAGAATTGCACTTAAGAACATTCTTACGAACTTTGTGGAATTTATCTTAAGAAATTTCTTAATTTAGAAGAAGATTTTCGTGAATCCAGCCCCTGGTTGAAGAAGATCCGGTTACATCGAGTGATTCGTTCGCGAGCCGGATATGACAAACTGCTTTGTTTTGAACTCTCTCACAACAGACACGGAAGAGAAGACAATGCTGAATAAAGTAATAGTTTTTGCTATTTTTGGACCAAAATGCATTTTCGATGCTTCAGAAAATTCTAACTGACCCTCTGATGTCACATGGACTACTTTGATGATGTTTTTCTTACCTTTCTGGACATGGAGAGGATACCATTCACACAGCTTCAATGAAGGGACTGAGAGCTCTCGGACTAAATCTAAAATATCTTAAACTGTTTTCCAAAGATGAACGGAGGTCTTAATGGTTTGGAACGACATGAGGGTGATTTATTAATGACATAATTTTGATTATTGGTTGAACTAACCCTTTAATGTTTATTGGAGGCATGCCAAAATTTGACAAAATATTGAATAATCAATAACCATCTATGAGAATAACCATAAAAAGAATGTGTAGATTTTTGTGGATGACAAAAATACATATTTTCTGTGAACTTGATTGATCATATTATGAAGTGCATTATGATTAAAAATATGGTAAAAGGAAAGTCACCATTCACTTACATCTTTCCTATATACAATAAAGTAAAAGGTGATGAACATCTCCTTTTGTGTTTCAGAGAAGAAGAAGAAAAAAGGTTGAAACAACTTGTTGGTCATTAAAGGGGTCATATGATACAATTTCAAGTTTTCCTTTCTCTTCAGAGTGTTACAAGCTGTTCGTGAATAAATAAGATCCCTAAAGTTGCAAAGACTATAGTCTCAAACCCAAAGAGATATTATATTTAAAAAATAAGACTCGTCCAAAGAAAGAAGCCATAACTTTGATTCTCGCAGTAGTATTGTTGCTGCTGCCCCTATGTTGTGGAGACGCTGTGTGTTTCGTTGTGAAAGCTAAACTACTTTGTTTAATCTTCCAAAAGAGGACACAACTAGAAATCAGTGGTAAAATTGCTTTTACAAAACTGTTTCAGAACAGTGCAACCCTAAAAATCAATGCGTTTCAGAAAGGCAGGGAATAGAGGAGAAACAATAATGTACAGTGTGTGTAAAATAATGTTTTTTGAACCCTAAACTGCATAAACACAATTCATTTCACCAAAAACACAAAACAATTTTCTTTTTTAGCAACATCATATGAACCCTTTAAATGTCAATTTTAATTTTGGGGTGAGCTATAGCTTCAAGATGAGAGGAAATCCTCATGTCAAAATGAGCTTCTTCTTTTTTACCCGGCAGGGGGCGCAAGGGGTAGCTCGAGGAAAACGACTGGAGGATTTAAAGCTAGGTTCTGTGTGGCCATGACAACGGATTTACCTGCGACCTGAATGAAGACCCGAGAATAGATCTACTGCTCTATATTTACTGAAAGGGAACTCCTTCTCTTTTGGCCTGAACGTGTTTCGTGAGTTGTCCTTCTGAGATCATTTGTTTCTTGGAGTCCTTCTAGTAATCGACAGTTAGATTTCCTTTTTGATCATAAAAGTTAATATTTTACCTTTTACGGTTGAATATACAACGAATCCATTGCTATATACGTCTCACATGGAGGTTTCGTGTAAAACAGCTCCTCCGTGGGGCTTTTTGTTATACTTATTCCTTCACTTGAATTTTTGGGAGAGCGTTTCCGTATATTTTCTCAACGTCCAGCTCTGCTTGAAGTCAGAATTAGGGCCTGAACCCCCTACTACAGCCTCGGCGATCAACTCGTCTTCACCCACTTCCTAAATTTCAAACACACTCGCTTTAAAGGGGCGGGGCTACGTTTCATGTGGCTCTGCGATTGGTCAATTCCGACGTCCATCAGATCTTGACGTTCCGGCTCGCTGTCGAACTCTGACCGCGCCCCCGAGGCTCAGCGGCTCGCGCGGTGGAGAAGGAGAGAGTGCGCGCCTCGTGAGAAGGCACAAACGGTCTGTTCTCACAGGGAAAAAAACGAGGAATATTTCAGCTCATACATGGCGAAATTTGTTTTACTCGACGTCCAGACATATATCCATTCCGGACCGCGGCTCTGACAACGACAGGCGACGCGAATATCTGCATCTCTCAGAGGTTGGAGTTTACCGAGGGTTTTCGTAGCAGTTTCTTGTTTGGAGGCGCGCGAGTGCCGGAATAGTGGTCTCCGCGGGTGCCGTTTCGTGCTTTCCGGTGGCAGCTGACACTTATCCCTGTTTCTGAAGACCAGAAGGCCAGTTTCTGTCTCCCTTCTGTCCAGTTCACCCGCAGTCCCTGTCAGCGCCGGGCCGCCTGCACACTTACCCCGGCTCGGCCTCGCGCCTTCTCGAACCCCGGCGACGACACAGCTCACGTTACCTCCCCGGTAGAGCCCGTTACCACACTCCTCGAAAACACCTACTGAGCTTACAACGACCAACAAAACAGGGAATCCTAGGAGAAGAAACTGAGAAGAGAGACGGGACCCGTGCGCTGTGATATACGTTAGACAGACGGAGCTGTCAACAACATAACAGCAGTTCTCTGAATTTACATAACGTTATATTAAGTTTATTCTTTCACGGGACTGGCTTATTCTCTTGTGCATATCCGTTATTAAGGTATTAGACAACAAAACGTCGCATATAGATGCTGAACACGCTTTGTGCAAAGACAAGGCCTCGTCTGCTAACTCGGATAGCTGCATCGCTAACTCTCAGACTGGGTTTTATCAGTTTCTAATTCTTATTAACTGCACTTTTTGACTCCTATACATCGCTTTCTTTGTTCCATACGACACAATAGAGGATCGATTTCTAAGTCGCTGTTTCAACGCATAGTACAGTATCCTTGCCAAGAGGTCTGTTGAGCAGCAGGAGGAAACGGAGCTGTCAGCCTTTATTATCTTAACGTTCTAGGCCTGATTAATTCCCACCCTGGGAAATAAAAACCGAATAATCTTATGTGTTGGGCTGGTTTTCAGCTGACCTTTGCTACTCAAATTAGTTGTCCCTTGCGAGATTTTCTGCGCTGCAACCCCGCTGCATGCACTGATACGGGAAAGACTTGATTTATATTTTTGTACCATAGTTCAGGAGCCATTTAAAGCAGGGTCAGATATCTGCACAAACCCATACTACTGCTTAGACATGAGTATTGAGATTCCAGTCGGTCTGACGGAGCTGCTTCAAGGCTACACCGTAGAGGTGCTGCGCCAGAGGCCCGCCGGACCTGGTGGAGTTTGCCGTGCAGTATTTCACCCGCCTGCGGGACACTAGGAGCCAGGACGGGTCCGGGGCCGCCTCCGCCGCCAAAACCGGGGGGAAGGGTGTGATGTTTGATGGCGAGCCGATGCAAACCGAGTCGAACGGCGACGAGGAGGACGAGGACGATGACTCAGATTTTGAGCGTGAGTGCCTCTTTATTAAATGCGTTTTATTACCACCGCCTGTGAAAGAGATGATATTGCTGTTGCGTTTGTTTTAGTGGATAGTGTGTTTGCACGTCTAACAAGGGTCAGATTTCTCTTGTGATGGGTAACGTGAGGAATAGCCTCATCTAGGCTGTTTCCATGACACACGCTCGCTCTCATCCATGCGCTTGAATGACAGAGTGACAAGTGGCATCCCGAGATATATTCGAGATGCATGCAGAATTAAGAGGGGCTAGACTGCACCGCTTAATGGATTTGCATTAATATTGATGCACTTTGGCTTTTGAATAGAGGCGGATTGTGATGTGTGTGTGATCGGGTTGGCGATGCTGTATGAATTGCTTGTATGAATGGATGCAGGCTGGCCCATTAGAGAATGCTAAACAGGATTTTTCATAATGGAGAGAGAGGTGCGCCTCGCGCACATCAAAGCAGTGCCTCTTTCCTTTCATGTAGAGCAGAGTGAGCAGCTGCACTTTCCTAGTGGAACCAAGCTGATTTCCCTGGCAGACTTTTTCTTAAGTCAGCAGTTGTGAATTTACCCATTGAGAGAATTCTAGGCCATGAAAAACAGTTAGGAAAGAGGTTCAGAAATGGATACAGGGATTATACCACCTGCCCAATGCACTTAATAATATTTCATGAAGCCACATAATGCAATGCCTGCCTATGACTGAGTGGATTATGGCTTGTTTACAATAATTGTTTTTTAATATTTAATTTGTGTAATTGTTTTCACAACCTTTTGCTAAATAGATTGGGCAAGTCCATGCCTATCTTTGTGCTAAATCTGATCTTAGGTCATTTTGATTATGCACTGTCTGTGGTTTAGATTCCAGCAGGTACATCAGTCTCTTCTCACATTCTACATCAGTCTCTTCTCACGTTCTACATCAGTCTCTTCTCACGTTCTAAAATGCTTCCTTCACTACTATATAGTGTGCAAAAAGCATAATTAGAATGTCTGAATATGCAACCGCAGTTAGTACATTTACATGCACTGTTATATTCAAGCTGCTTTTGTCCAAGTATACTTGACACAATTTAAAATCAAATGTTCAAAGGATGCGATTGAATTAAAACATTTGCACGCTATTTTAGAAGACAAATTTATCTATTAGGCAAACAATGCTGATTGAAACACTGCAGCCACTGAGATTATGGGGTGTACAGCAATTTCATATCCATAGGAGCTGTTGGATTCAAAAAATTGAAGAAATGTAAAAAAAAAAATGTTCTAGGGTAAGTGTAGTTACTTAATGAAAGTTGTTGTTATTTGACAATACTCAAAGAAGATATTCACAGGTTGTGTTAGTACATCATTGGCCAGTGAAAATCTGGATGAAGGCACAGTAAAAGATATTTTCATATTGCAAATTCGTATTTGACCCAACTTCATGCACATTCTGCAGGAGCCCCTGTAGATTTAACACAATTTATTGGACTCTCTCAGTATTTAATCCAATAAAAAAAAACAAAAAAAAAACAAGTACACTCAGAAATTTGGTTTAGTAAGATTTTCAAAAAAAAAAGTTTTTTTTTCCAATCATATCAAATTTTTGTTTAATTATCTGCTGAATTTTTGCTTTGTTTGGTTTTATTTTGTAACTCTTGTATTATTCCAACTCCACTTTTGCCATGAAAATAGCCTTATGCTGAGACAGCAATAAAAA